>NC_058411.1:97557705-97732683 GCF_002201575.2 Neomonachus schauinslandi
CAGATTTATCCCCTAAAATCTGCAAGTGAAGAAACAAAAGCACCCTTTAAGAACAGGTCAAAGGAGCCCTGTCCGAAGGGTAGGCGACCCAGTCCTTAGCTCCTGACAGCCATAGCCTCAAGAGGGCACACATCCTGTCTACACAATCCTGCCCCAAGAGCCCAGGAAAGCCTTGAAGCCGCAGCTCAGAAGCTGGCATTTCAAGAAATGAGAGGGCTCCCCACTCCCCAAACTCAAGGGAGAAATAACAGAGGCTTAGTGTAGCAAGGCAATGCCGGAGATGGTCAAGGGTGTGGGTCTGAGCCAGGCACGGGGTCTCATCCTAACTCTACTGCTTACTAGCTGTGTCATTCGGGCAAGTCACTTTATTCCTCAGTTTCCTGGCCTGTAAAGTGGAAATAGTTACGCTATTACCTCTGTTGTGAGGTTTAAGAGACAACATGAATGTGAAGTGCCTGGCACACCACCTGGAACATAAGAGGTGTGAGGTTAGTTTAATCTGTCCCTCTCCCCCCGACCCCCCTACACCTGAGAGCAAAGTCCTGATGGATTCCCAAGCAATGTCTCTGCTAAATACCAGTTACAGGGTTGTAGCCGGGGATCAGGCAGCAACAACTCCACGGTCCCACCCTGTTGTTCAGTGAGGGGCACCACTCTAGGGACAAGCATCGGATTCAGGCCCTGGTGGGCACTTGCCATTGCTTGACCAGGGGCGCCCAGCACTGCCCCTCCCCCTCCTCCTGGTACTAACCACAGGCTGTCGTGCAAGACGGCTGGGGATCCCCGGGGGAGCTCCGTGGTGCTGGGAGCAGTGCCTGGCACATGATTGCAGGTGGACCCTTTCTGGGGTGCCAACAGACCCAGAGAGCGAGCAGCCTCTCTGCCTGCCCCGTCACACATGCCCCGGAGCCGGGGCCCACTCAACTTAGCTGCATTACTGACCCAGTTAGATACCGAGACATGGTCCCAGCAAGCAACAGAGCGCCCATTGTTCAGCCTTCCTGGCCTCAGAAAGGGACGGTGCCTGCCAAGTACAGAGGTACCACCCAGATTCTGGCCGCAGAGAGAGGCTCCCCAGCCCTTCCACCCAGAAGCACAACCGCTCTTATCACATGGCCGGGGGCCCAGCTAGCCCCTCAGCTCTGTCTGCGCTGCTGGTTGTGAAGGGCCTGTAGGGGAGGTCAGACAAGGGGGGAGGAACCTAAACCGGTTCTCTGCCTATGGCCATGGAGGCTTTATAGTGTATCTCTGTAATCGAGTAATATTCCTGTAATTATCTAATCTTGCTGGAATTAATATTACTATGTAGCTAGAATAGATACATAGAATGTAGCTTGAATAACTAACCCTTATTCTTAGTATATAGCAGGTCCGTCCTAAGCATTATCTGTGTGAGGTATATTTTATAGATGAGGACAATCCAGAGAGGCTAAGTTACTTGCCCCAAACCAAACAGTCCTTAGGAGCCCAAAGTCCCACTGGGGGAGTCTGACCTCAGTCCTATGCCACTTGGCTCTGTAAATGTGGGCACTCAAACCTCAGGCTGGTCATGTGGGTGGCAGAGTTCTGAAGACCAAATCTAAGGGCCTAGCAAAGGTGCTCTGCTCAGCAAATGCCACTCCACTCTGCCTTCACTTAGGCTGGCTAACCGAGGAGGGGACAGAGCATGGTGTGGTCCACAGTGGGAGGGATCCCGAGTTAACCTCACCCAGCCTCAGTTTGCACTTAGATAAAATAAGGGTAATGGAGTTGTCAGGGCTCAACGATGTCCATGAAACCATCGAGCAGAGTTCCGCAAATATAAGGCAACACTATTTTGATTGTTTTAGCAGTTGCGGTCCCCCACAATTCTGGGGACTCCTACTATGTTGCGCTCTCAGACCCAACCCACCTGTATAAATCAGTGCCTGGGCATATCTCAAATTGCCAATACCCAACGTCAGAGAATGAAGTGTTGCAGAATACAGCTTGGGTGGAACCTCTTTACCATCTGTTAGAGTTGATTTATAATTAACCTTTCACCTGAATGCAAACAGAGAGCCTGAAATTCTCACTGGTTCTTGCTTGGAAATAATCTGTACTCTTCACTTATAGGCCCTCCCTTCACCCCATTTCCTTAGCGATCCTGGTGTTTCTATTTAATAGACAATACGGAAGTAAGCATCCAGCCCAGCCCTCTCGGAGGTAGGACAGGTTCCCAACCACTCAGCTCTAGTGTCATTGACCCCAACCTGCCCAACAGTCCTCCCCTCCCCTCCCCTCCCCTGCCCTGCCCCGGCCCCTGCCCCTGGGGCTTTCAAGACTGGCCTTCTTTAACTCCAGGCATTTAGGGCACTGAAAACTTCCTCACTAAGAAATGCCTCTTTCTAGAACCCCAACCGTGCTGGTCAGACAACAAGAGCACTGGGCAGGAGCCAAGAATCTGGGGCACTAATTCCGGCTCTGATCTTTGTCTTTGGTGTGGCCTTGGGCAGGTCACTTCCCCGCTCTGAGTGACTTAGATCTGTATCAAAAGCCTCCATGATTCCACCAGTTATTCACTGAGCACTTCTGAGCCTTCTCCAGTGCCCCCTTCACCTGCCCTACAGCATCCCACCAAAAACAAAGTATACGCAAACTTCGGAGGTACTCCTCATGATTCTCTCCCTGTGCGAGTGTTCCTTCTGAACACTGGTAGGACTCACTTGTGTGCATTCCGCCCTGAGCGGGGAACCACGATGACTTCGTGCTGGTAAATCAGCCTCAAGTTCACGGCTATCCCAGCTAACCCTTACTGAGCACAATGTGCCGGGTACTGTTCTATCTCTTTAAATCTTCACAGCAGCGCTGACGTCGTAAATAACCCCATCTCCATTTTAACAAACGAGGAAACTGAGGCTCAGAGGGTAAGCAACTTATTCAAAGCCTCCCGGCCTGTGTGAGGCAGAACCAGGATTCAAACACAGGCAGGCTGGGCCCAGGGTAGACTCTCTTGGGACTGACATCTTTTTCCACAAAGAATGTAAACTTCTCGATCAATTTCTTTTTGTACACAGTCAGCATCTGTAAGTATTTGCTCATTAGCATTAGTATTAGCGGAAGGATTAGGCTTATACTTACAGTGTAAGTATATGGTAAACTTTATCCCAACCTTTCCAGAGCAAGTGATACAACACGTTATAATAGATAGAGCCAAACTTCCATAGACTCATAGGATTTGGAAGGAGTGTTCTCCCAACTCTTTTTTTTTTTTTAAGAGTTTATTTATTTATTTGAGAGAGAGACAGGGTGAAAGAGAGAAAGGACAGAGGGGGGAGGGCCAGAGGGAGAAGCAGACTCCCCACTGAAGAGGGAGCCCCACGTGGGCTCGATCCTGGGACCCCGGGATCATGACCTGATCTGAAGGCAGAACTGACTGAGCCACCCAGGCGCCCCTCTGCCAACTCTCATTTTGCAAGTAAGGGAAGCCCAAAGAGAGTAAGGGAGTTGCTTCTGATCATATAGCTCACTCCTTGCAGCAGAGCCAGGAAAGGAGTTCTATCCTGTCGGGAGTTCAGTCTAAGGCAGTCGTTCTCACTGGTCTGCAACTGGAGCGGTTTTGCCACCTCACTGCCCCCCGGGACCCGTCACATCGTCTAGGGACATTTTTGGTTGTCACAATGGGGGAAGAGGTGCTACTGTCACCTAGCAAGTAGAGGCCCGGGGGTGCTGCTCGACATCCTTCGGTGCACAACATACCCCCTAGCAAATAGTCACCCAGCCCCCAATGAGAGTAGTCCTGAGATTGAGAAACCCATTCTATGGGACTGACCAATTCCTTCAGAGGTGCTTTACTCCTCTTTGCTTATGTGTAGTCATCTACAGTTGGACACCTTGTCTTATTCATCCTTGGTTCCAGTGCCCAACAAAGTACTTGGCATGGAGTAAAAGCTCTGTGAATGAGAAGGAGGGAAGGCCAGGGGAAGGAGTAAGGGAGAGGGGGAGAAAGGGAGGAAGGAAGAAGAGAGAGAGAATGACAGAAAAAGATACCAGGTTTTTCTGGCAGACAAAGAAAGCCCCACACTATACATCAAGACCTCTGTTCATAAAACAGAAGACGATTGACTTCTTGCATGTTTTTCCAGAGAGAAGACTAACTCTGAATACCTTCATTACTCCTCAGCATAATTTTAGGCCAATTCTAACCAAGTGAATTAAGGAGAGAGCCAAGCCCTGCTACAGAAATTTCCCCCCTATTAAAGTAAGTCCTGATTGATGGGTGTGATGGAGCTGATGAGCTACAAATGCACTTCCCTTTTTATAAATACCTGGTTCCTTCGAGGTGTCCGCTGGGAAAATTGCCGTAGTCACAGCTGCCACTGAGGAAGACACGCTAGACAGCTCTCGTTCCCAGGGAGCCGGGCTGCGGAGGAGGGCTGGCCCGTGGGCTGTAAATCCGAAGAGCCAAGTGCAGTTCATGCCTCTGCCCCCGACCGAATGACAAATGGCGCCCCTGTCAGAGCTGGCGAGTGATGCACCCCCCCTCACCCTGCCCACCATGGCGGGACCATCTGTCAGCCACTCATTCTCAGGAATGGATGAGGGAGAGGGAGAAGGCAGCCTGTGGCTGTGGGCAAGGAGAAGGGCTCTCTGAGCTCAGAGACCTTCTCAGGAGATGCCGCTCCTGCCCCTTGGGGCAAATAAGGCTCCGCTGCCAACCAGAGGAGAGCTGTTTCTCTGTGTTTTCATGAGGGCATGGGGAGCCCCTAGAAAATGCCTTGGAGCCATCAGATAGAAACATGCTTTATGCATCCCTCCCTCCCTCCCTCCCTCCATAATTTTCCCCAGTGCCCTCGGCATGGGAGCCCTCCCCCTCTCTGTTGGTGTGCCTCTTCCAGAAACCAAACGACGCCCCCCACAGGGTTTTTCCCAGACCCCACGCCCAGGCAACGCTCTCCGCACTCCAAGCCCCGACTGCATATGCGCCTCCCTGGCAGGTGCCTGGCACGCTCCACCCCCCTCACCCCACCGGCTGGCAGTTAGGGGAGCCTGCCCAGGTACCAACTGTGTGACCCACAGCACTGCCACCCCCCACTGGGCCCGCCACCCGGTCCACTTGCACGGAGCGCGTGGAGCTTGGGTATGAAGACTCCTTACGTGCCCAAGCCCCTCCCTAAGCCCTCTACTCAACCAGGTATTTGTGATTTTGTATTCCTCTTCCTAAACAGGACCCCTAAGTTGTATCTACAACTCAAGCGCCCCAGGATCTGCTCCTCCCTGCCCACAGTGCCCTGCATACCTTGTACAAAATAGGTGCTTAAAAAGGATCGGAGGATTGGAAAAAAAAATGGATCCTGACCACGATCACAATTAGTTAGGAATCAGTGTTTAACAAGACAGTGAATATTTGCGTTTCCCTCGGGCAGGCTCTAATCATTCTTCCTCTATTGCTGGACCGAAAAAAATCAATGGTGTCCTCTATCAGCCAGTCCAGCGGTTCTCAAACTCCAGCGTGCCGCAGAACCCCGTGGACAGCTTATTAAAGCACCGCCGGCTGGGCCCCCCCCAGAGTGTCTGGTTCAGTTAAGTCCAGGGCAGGACCAAGAATTTGCATTTCTAACTAGTGCCCAGGTGCTGCCTCTGGTCAGAGGACCGCTGAGAGTCCATGCATTCTCAACAAGGGCGATGCTGCTCAAAAGAGGTGAAAAGCGGTTCTTAGGGAGGGGGAACCCAGAGATCTTATTCTTTTTATTACAAAGCAGACATACAGTGCAGTGCAGAAACAGATCTGGCGGTGGTAAAATTTCATGGATGGGCAACTAGGAAATAAATGTCTGAAAAGACTCCTTAGGGAGTAATAATGAAAAAAATTTAAGAACACTGATCTGGCCCAACTTTTTGCTTGGTGCAGAGTCCCCGGCAGCCTGAGCCAGGACCCTTCCTCTCCACCCCGTGGCTGAAACTGTGAAAGGAGCACTGGACAGGGAGTCCAAAACCCAGGTTCAAATGCTGGCTCCGCCCAGTGGCAGCTGGGGGCTCCTTCCACCCAAACCCGTGTTCGCTTCTCTACCGAAATAGAGAAAGTAATATCGACCAAAACTACCCTCAGAGGGAGTGCTGTATGTGGTTGGGGGAGACACTTTAGGAAGCTGTTGCAAGGAGAGGGGCGAGTGAGCCCCCAAAGAGTGTGGTGGCAAGAGCGGCACATTAATGCATCTTGCCCTGAGGGCGGGCCTGGTGACCGCCTTGCTTTGCTGAGCAATGGGAGCGTGAGAATGCTCCTTTCAGGGCAGAAGAGGATGACCCCACACAAGAGAGGCCAGGCTGGCTGAGGGAAGGACGGAGACCGATGGTGCTGGTGGCAGCCCAGGAGAGAGAGACAGGCCGAAAACACACACACCCAGTCCTGCTTTGGGCAGTTTGCTGAGTGGCAGCTTTATAAAGTCTTTCTTCCTCACTCCTATGAATTCTACACTATGTTCCTTGTCAAACAATAATACTCAAGGAACCAGTAGGTTATTTGGGGGTACAGCCAAGAGGGGTTAGGTCTACATTAGTGTGTTGGCTCAAAAACAGAGACTCCCACGCAGGGACCTGGGTTACACTTTTTATCTCTGCTACGATTCACCCAGTCTTCCAGGCCCTAAACCGGGGAGCCACCAAACCCCAGAATTAACCTGGGCAGGCCTCTTTCCGGCCCCAGGTCTCTGACATCCTGAGACCTGCTGCCCTGTGTCTCCTCAGCGGGCTTCTATTTCTCGGCTGGGCCCCAGGCCTGGCCCAGTGTTGATTCCACCTCAAGATACCTCATGTAGCCCTTCCTCTGCATCTGGAGCCACACACCTCCTCGGGGCCTTTCCTATCTCCCCCAGAGCACTGCAGCACCTTCCCCCTTTATACCTGCACTCTTTCTGGAAAAGATTCGAGGCAGCTCAGCATGTGCATACTCAAATGCCTCCATCTTGTCCCAGGGTAACTAACTACCTGAAGAGTACTCATACTATTTTTTATGCTTTAAGTTTTTTGTTTCTTTTTTCCGTTCTACACTCTAGTAGTTCTTTGGTGATGACAGATCTTCTCCCAGAATGACAAGGGATTTAGAAACATTTTCAACTTATTTTTAACATCTGCGTCAATGAACAAAGAAATCATAGTTGGTGACAGGACGGGGAGGAAGGAGGAAGGGAACTTAATTAGCTCTAGCTTTTATAGGGACTTCCATCAGTGCAGGCTGAACTGGAATGTGACATCTGATTGGGTCTAATCCCAAGAAGGAAAGGTATGATAAATTGCCACAAATATATTTACCAGTTTTTACAATGCCATTTTTTAAACTCTCTGCAGAAGCCAATTTCCTCACGAGGACATTACCACTGCTGAGATTTTTTAGAGTAAGCAACCCCCAAATTTCTTTCTTAGTGAAAGTCAGTTCATCAGGATCTAATACTATGATTCTGAGAACAGACATCAGTGCAATCTTGGGGCCTCTGGCTCTCCACCCTTCTGGAATTTTCCGCAGCCTGAACTTGGGTGGGGAAATCCGAGGATGACAAGATTAACCAGGTATCTGTTATATATCTTGGTGTTAGAGGGTGGGAGTAAAACCCCAGCTCAGCCCCACGCCTGGGTAGGCTAGAATTTAATGAAATCCTGGGGCTGGGCTGGGCTGAGAGAGGCAGTCGCTGAGATGCTCGAGGCCGGACCTAAGGCCTGGCTAAGTAACTGAAGGGCAAGGCCTGTGAGTTGGAGCCTCGCGTGGGCCTTCGTGACAGCTCTTGGAATGTAGCAAGAGGGAGCTGACTTACCACGACATCTTTCTCACTCTTTCTCTCTGCTATTGCTCTGATGTCCCACCCCTGGGCCCTTTCCCTCCCCTGAAGCCCCGCAGCACTGTCTGCATGTCTCCCGCACATTGCCGCACCCCACGTCGCTCTTTATGCACAGGACCCACCTCCCCGCCCGACTGTACATGCTGGGATGGCAGGCGGTGGCTTACTCACCTTTGTATCCTGAGCACTACCTGGCACATAGCAGGTGCCAAGTATAAATTCCATTAAAAGAAAGAAGCGTGTGTGGAGCATTATTACTCAGCTCCTACACTTGGGTTTGTAAATGTTGTGCTCACCTCCATGTAAATCTCTCCCTCTTTTGCAAAAGCATTATCATTTAGCTTGCCACCACTCTTGCTTTGGGGTTACAAATGTCAAAGCACTCAGCTCCAGGTCACTCGTGTGTGGTCATTAGGGCATGATGTTCCAAAATCAGAAGGAAATTTTCTAAAACTAGACTTTCAATAGCTGTAGAGAAATATAACCCGAGTAGGGCATATTTATCCACCCACTTATATGTATTCAGTAAACAAGTCTTGGGGTGTTCCTATGCGCCAGACAGCATATTGGATGAATAAGACATGGTTACCACCACCCTGAGAAGCTCTCAGCCTGTAGATCTTTCCTAATCATTCAGCAAAGATTCAATGAGCCCATGAGGTAATGAAACGCTTTACTTGGCCTTTCTCTTTTTTAGAACAAACACCCCCATCATACGTGCCAGGCAGCACTGAACATAGCACAAACATAAATCATATAGATACTTTATGAACATCAACTTTTATCTCTATAACAATGCTATGAGGTAGAGACAATTAATTAGCTATTATTACAGAGAGATCATCTCTTTTAATCCTCACAATTGAATGAGGACAACGGTGCTAATCCCGTGACAAAAATGAAGGAACTGAGGCTCAGAGAAGTTAACTAATTTGCCCAAAGTCACACAACCTATTAAGTAGTAGAACCAGGATTTTATTTTCCTTCAGAACTCAGTGTGTTCCTTAAACCCGGATCAGAATCTGTCACCGGATTCAGCGTGTTCCCTACACTCTGATCAGAATCTATCACCAGACTGGCCTGCTGTTGATTTGGAGGCTGGAGGGAAGAGGGCAGAGGCTAAGGTTACAGTCTAAAAGAAGGAGCGGGGAAAGGTTGTTTGTGATATGACTTTAGGGGCAGCACAGGGCCTAGGATAACTGGGGCCCTGGGGACACCAAGGCATCTTTGGCAGGACCCCAAGAGGACTCTGCCCGCAGGGGCAGGGCTCCGCCTGTGCTCCCGGCGCCCATCATCCTAACCTGCCATCCAAACAGCACCACCCCTGAGTATCTCGTCACCAGGAGGTCAGGCTTCCAATCGCCCCGCTTGTTGCAGAGCAGGGTGAGGACGGGGCTCAGCCCCTCACTGCCCCCCAAGGGTACACGGTACCAGAGCCACTGCCGACACCTATCTTTGTGAGGCTCCGCACGTGCCAGGAACCAGGCACAGAACAAGATTCTGAGAGCAGTGGCAGAAACCATGGAGAGATTGCGTATCAGGACCCACAGTACTCAGAACCCACACACACATACACGCACACTCCCTAGTCCTTTTTCCTCGGGGGGGCATTTTCGTAAGAAAACCAGAGAGTCCCGCTACCAAGCCCATAATCTGTTTCAAGATTGACATGTCATAATTTTCAAGCGGAAAAAAAGAGAAGATTTCTCAGAAAACCCCGTTTCCCGCAGAACTCCATACCTCTGTTTGAAATCGTCCTCGGACAGACAAGGCCAGAGAACGGCCCCATGGCATCCTAGTCCGAGTAAAATGAGCTCCATCCAGGCTTCACAGAAACCCCAGGCTCCCCGGCTGAAGTGTCTCCTTTATAGGGAAGTTATTCCAGCCCCATCTAGGGCAATAACCTCTCAGGGCAGAGGAAAATAAATATGCCACCATCAGGAACCGCGGGGATGAAGTGATCACATCTGCCCCGTCTAAATTTTTCTTTTTTATGCCCGTGACCAGCCTTGGACCTCTCAGAAAAGAGATGGTGTCAGGGTCTCAGGCAGGCAATTCTTCAAGCCAAAGCCACAAAGAAATTTCCCTTATCTTCAGGTCTGTCTCTGGAGGGCAAGCCCCCACCCCCTTCCCAAGGTCAAAGGGGGCTTTTGGGGGCGGCCAGGCGAGGCAGAGCAGAGCGGGGTCTGGGGACCGCACCGCTGTGTCCCTCAGCCTTGAGGCCCCGGCTCGGTCTCTCCTCGGCTGCTCTCGACAACTCATTTTCTAGTTTTTTGGTGGTTATGAACGAATTTGGGTTGTCTTCCTCTTTTTCTCCTTCTCCCGGTAATTTCAAATGTATCAAAAGAAAAGAAAGTTCTGCCATTGTCAGAAATGAGACCGAAATAACATGGCGCCATCAAACACCAGTGTCCTCGTCACCAGAAAGCAGCACACCGGGAGCACCTGACCTCGAAGCACTGCGGCCCCGTTAGCGCGACACCAGGAGAGCGGCCGAGCTGTCCCCTGCTTTACAAGGCCTGTCATGCGGGGCGCCTGGGGAGCTCACTCACAGAAGCGTCTGACTCCCGATTTTGGCTCAGGTCATGATCTCGGGGTACCGGGGATCCAGCCCCGGGTTGAGCTCTGCGCTCAGCGGGGAGTCTGCTTGAAGATTCTCTCCTCTGCCCCTCCCCCACCCCATAAAATAAATAGATAAATAAAAATGATAAGGCCTGTCATGCTTCTGGTGGCAAAGAAATGATCTCCCGGTTCTTAGGTGGTACCGGGGACACAAGCACGGAAGAATAGAGCTCACATGGTCAGATATTTTCAGTCACATGAGGCTTCAAAACCCGAGCCCCACAGAAGCTGGAGTAACGACTCAGGCAGAGAGAATGAGAATCGCTCAGACACTGGGCATCAGAGGGTCCCCAGCTCTCTGCAACACCTGAAGCCTGACGTGACACGCTGGAAGAGACCTGTCCTTGCATCAGAAAGGACCCAACGGGCAGGGAAGCCACTAGAAGACTATTTGGGTGCTAGGCCAGGGTGGGGCTGGTGGGGGCAGACACAGACCCCCGTGCTGACCTGACGGGAGCCTCTGCTCTGTGTATCCCCACCTCCAACCAGCCAGGTGGCCTCAGGCAGGTGGTCCAATCCCTGAGCCTCAGCTTCTTCATCTTCCAAGGTGGGATAATAAAAGACTGGTCTACTCAGTAGGGTTGTTGAGAGGACTAAATGATGTAATGTGCCAAAAAAACCATTTAGAACAGGGCTCGGCTCACAGTGAGTGCTCAGTCGTTGTTGCAGGACCGGCAGCCTGGTGGGCAGAGATCTCCCTGAGGTGGGACAAGCATTCCATGAGTAGAATGGTAGACTGTTCGCATGACCCAGTCCACTGCTGTTAGAATGTTCCTCCCTTTATTGTACCAAGATGCGTTTCCTTCATACTCCACCCAGCCTCATACCAGCCTTTCTCTTCTTTGGCTAAATATCCCCTCAACTGGTCCTCAGGTGACATGGTTGCCAGTCCCCTCACCCTTATGTCAATCTTCTTGGAACAAGCTCAAGTTGTCAAATGTCCAGCTCTCCAGCCAGTCACCACCCAAACCAACAGTCCAAGGCCAAAACCATCACCCCCATCACTGAGCATCCGCTTCCATTCCCGGGACTTCAGATTGCATTCTTGGGGCTGCAGGCCACCGGTCAGCTCTGGGGGAGCCAGCGCCATGCAGCCCCTCGGGCCCCCCATTCACAGGAGGTGGCTGTTGCCTCCTTTGGGCAGCCCCCCGCCACCACCACCCTGGGCCTCTGAGAGAGGAATCCCACTGCTTGGAGTGTCCTTACGCAGCCAATCTGGAGGGAATTCCTCAGAGGGGATGGCAGTCACCTCAGCTGCAATCCGTCTCTGTCCTCATGGAATGCGCCCTGCCTCAGCTGCACTTGGACCCCTCCACAGCACCTGTCTGCCCTGCTCTGGTCTCACACAAACTCCTGTGTGAGACTCCTTCCCCCACGGCCCAAGCCTTACAACCGGGCTCTCCTTAGCCCAGGACAGGAGATACCATCCAGCAGAGATGGCCACACCACCCATGGCGTCCCTGGGGACAAGGGCGTTGTTTTGCTGCCTTCGTTGATCTTTAAAACCACAGCTATGCCAGAACCCAGAAATAGAAGGCACAGCCGGCCTGTGTGGGGGTGGCACAGTGGCTCAGCTCTGCCACAAAAGACACTCAACCAGCTGTTCCAGGACATCCACTGGTGGGGGGAGGGGTCCTGAGCAGGGGAGGGGCTGAGGAGAAGGTACAGCAAAGGGGACCCAGGCACCTTCCCAGTCAGCTGCCCACGATTCCAAATCCAGACCCCTAGCTTCTGAGAAACCCATGTGGGTGGCGATATTCTTTCTCTCCGGATGACACCAACTGCCGAGAGGCCACTCCGATAAAGCAGTAGTGTTCTTCCTAGAGACACAGGCTCAAATTGTGCTCGGCTCCAAGCTGGCTGTTTCTCGACTCCCCAGCCCTTCTGGCTTCCCCCACCCCCATCCCTGCTGAAGGCAGACACCACTGGTGTGTCGGGCCAACCAGACAAACACCATCACGTTTACCTGTACTCATCCACTCAGAAACAAAATTGGTTTTCATAATGGCAAAACTATTTGGAATTCCTCCTTTTTTTCTCTTACCTTCTCACGTGTCTTTTTAACCAAAAGCGAAAAACATGTCTGTCTCTTAAAAAAAAAAAAAAAAATGAAACCTATGTAAGCCAAACTAACTTGACTTGACCTAGCTCACTATTAAACATACAAATGGGATCACCCCTGTTCTTGGAGTGGGATCTGTCATCTGCCTGCAGGTCATGTGACATATCTAGTGTTGAATTAGTTCTTTGAATCATGCCTTCCCCCTCCTTCCAGAAAAGTATAGCTAGTTGTTTTACTTGGATAACCAAAGGGGTTCACCAAAGCGGCCCCTCCTAAAATAAGGAGAAAGCAGTGGTCACTGGGACGAATTTAGGCTTCTGGAACTCTGGAATGCAGAAAGGGCAGTTACTGGTAACTTTAAAACCTAGACTCTACCAGTCACTGCCACCCTTGCATCAATGAAGCCCATTATCCCCAGAGCAGTGGTGAGTCTTGCCAATTGCTTTCCTGACAAGTGACCTGAGCTCAGGTCTCAGGGAGTTAACTAGTGCCCAGTGGTCCCTGTGGGGGCAAGGAGAGTCTTAACACTCACACTTTGGTAAAACAGAAAATGCCTTTCCTAGCTCCCTGCTTTCCTGCAGGCGCCTCCCCACCCCCTTTATTAGTGTTGAACTGAACAAATGCATTAATATGGGAATGTTTGCAGGCATCGTCTTTGCTCCGAAATGAAGCTGTAAACTTTCCCAAATGCGATGCCGGGGGCTAAGGGAGCATCTTTAAGGCTGAAGTTGTTTCTGTAAAGGTTGTTATTAGTCACTGCTTCTTCGATGCGTTTTTCTCCCCGTTATTTCTTGCACCCTGTCCAGTGTGAAGAACCAACCAGCATGCTCTACACTGGTGAAAGGACTGTGGGGTTTTAACCCTTCCCTCTTGCTACTTTTTCTCACCGTCCTATGCATCTTCCTTTCTTCCTTCCTGGCTTCTCAGCCCTGCTCTCTCTGGGGCGCAAGTGGTCGCTGGGCCTCCTCCCTTCACAACCGCAGAGCATTTGTGTCTAGTCCTAAATCAAAGCAGACCACATGCGGTAACTCTTCTGGTAACTGCCAAAAGGACTAACAAACAAAACCAAGCCAAATGAAGTACAATAGAGAGGATATGTGGGGAATGGGGGGGGGGGGCACGTTATCAGAATCCTCTCTTTGCTATTTATTCAAATCCATTAGTTCTCCTCAGCGCTGTCTGGAAATACATCAGTCCATAGCCAATGGTTCAGAGAGGATAGAATCCATCGGACACAACACCTTGCCTTCCCGCCAAGTGATGAGCCGCATTCATCATTCTAATTCCAGTGCCGGCCCAAGTCTTCCTGAATGTCCATAACTCCTGTCGGACATTCCTCAGATCCCGGGTTTTCTGAGTCAGTGGAGTGGTTGACAAAGCCATGACTGTAGAATCAGGAAGAGTCAGACTGGAATCCTAGACGAGCCATCCACTAGCTACAGGAAGGTGACTCGGTCTGAGTGTCAGTTTCCCCAGCTGCAAAGGGAAGTGATGACAACCGATCCATGGGCCCGTGTGAGAATTACATGAGCACCCTCCAGCCTAGGAGGTGTTCAGTAAATACATATATTCTCCTTCAAAATTCTTCTCTTATCTAGGAGGCATAGCCCTAGTTCTTTCATGCCTTTCTAAAGCCTAACAGCCATACTACGGCTCGCCAGCTCTTCAGCAAGCCTGGGCCCTCCGTGGACTCTGAGTGCTTTGCCGTATCATTCACAGGGATGCAGCCCTGACTCCTATATGCCCCAGCTTGCCCTGCCTGGTGATCAGGAAGCACTCCTGTCGCTACCTGATAGCATGTCTGTGTTGGAAAGCTGAAAAGCGTTATACGCAAGTACTTCCTACTATGATGATGAGAATTCTATCAGTGGGACTCGACCATATCTTTGCCAGTCAAAATTTAGTCCTTGTAATTGGTACGTCCAATTACATGAATTCAGAACAAAGGAGTTTTTAAAAACAGCAGAAGCTATTTATATACTACTTTATTTCCATAAGACTTCAATCGATTCCCCAGTTAACAAAAATGTCCAAGTACAGGATTATATTAATTCCTCCATTCATGTGACACATTTATTGAGTACTTTCTGTATGCCAACATTGTGCTGGGTGCTGGGCACACAGTGACAGACACAATGGACAAGGACTCAGCTCCCTGGTAGAGGAAACAGATACTTTATTTTGTCAATTCTAAAGCATGCATTTCTTCATATTTAAAATGTGTTTGAAATTAAAAGATATCTTACAAACGCCGGGGCTAAGCCATGGCTGTGAGATTGATCAGAAGTGCTCATATTATCATCACTTCAGCTGAGTTTTGTTCATCGTTGGGACTACATGGGTCAAGCTTCATTGCCAGTTAAAATGTTTTTGAAAAGACTAACCTATGATTTGCATGCAAAAAGGCATGGAGACTGTGTGAAGGCATACATTTGACGTTTATTATTGGAGAAATGACAGCTATCCCATAATTTTTTACAAAGTAACAAACAAGTGGTTTATGGGAAGATAATCACAGTATATGGAACGGTGCTTTACTGAGGCATGTGCAAAAGGATTGTCTGTTACACTCTAACCAAAGCAACTAGCAGAAGGAAACTGCCAAACCTCCAAAATAGATGAAAGAAATCTCAAAGCAATGAGATGCTACTCTGACCAATCCATGCATGACACAGGGCTATCGTTAGGGCATCATGTCACAGCTTAATTTGTAGCCTTCCTTTTTCCTTTTTAGTAGTGTACAAAGCAATGGTGTATCATACTAACCATGGCATGTTAGGCTCAATGAAATACTGTAATAAACAAGTAAGCAAAACAAAATCATTCCAGGTCTTGAAAAATGTTATGAAACAATCAACAAAATGCTAATAGGGAATAACAAAACAACCAAATTTATACAGAGTTCAAGAAAGGCCTCCCTGAGAAGGTGAAGTTGAGGAGAAGCCAGCCCTGCAAAGAGTCAGCACAGAATTCCAGACAAAGGGTATGGCTAGTGCAAAGGCCCTAAGGTGGGAAAGTGTTCTGTGTTCTGGGAGGATTTTATCACTGGCTTTAAGGTTCTGGTCTGCTTAGAAGCTTGTAACAACATCATGAGGCCACAAGCAAGTCCTACACATAGTTAACCTGACATATAGCAAGCATTATAATAAAAATAATTTGGAAATTATAGAAATATTTATGATACTTCATCCTGATAAATATGTAGTGTCTAATATAGTCTATTATTCTGCTAAAGGCAATGCTTATTGGCATCACCACCCACAAAGAAATTCAATAGTGAATAATCATGAGGGAAGGGTAATGAATACCCAATTCAGATAAGACAGATCTCACTTTCTGCCCTCTTTAGTTTGAGTGTGTTATTCTCTGACATTGTCCTATGCCTTATCTTGGCATTATTCACAACCATGTATTTTGCAGAAATGCCACAAATCCCTTCAAACTAATGGATAGTTTGGGTCAAGAGAATCCAGGAGTTTAGAAGCAGGTTGACCTCAAATTCACCAGTCTACTGATAAGTAAACTAGTTAATTTCCCATAGCCAGCATGCCTGCCATATTAGTTTATTTACATTCTAGATAGTAAACAATCTAGATTGTTACATTCTAAAACACGTAGATTGCCCCTGCAGAACTCACCTTCAATAGTTAATTCTTTTATTTGTGATGCTATTCTTTTTACAACATCTATGATGCACATACTAAGCTCCATTGACAGGCAAGGAAAGAGAAGTGTGGGCAGGACAAGTGACTTGCCCAAGACCACCTAGCTGGTCAGAGCAAAGATTACACAGCCCAACTCCGGACTCTTTCATTTTCTTAAGTAGGTCATGTAACCTCAACAGTAAAGAAGCCAGGAGAGGTGTTAAATTGGGGTTGCCAGATAAAATATAAGACATCCAATTAAATTTGAATTTCAGATCAATAATGAATACATTTTGATATAATGTGTCCCAAATATTGTATGGGACATACTTATATGAAAAATTGTCCATTATTTATCTGCAGTTCATATATAACTGGATGCCCTGTACTTTGATTTGCTAAGCCTTCCCAGTTAAATGGGTATGGGCTGTTCTTTCCCACCATTCTCTACCTTTGTACCAGTCTGTCTGGTTACCATATCTCTCTTTCTCTTACAGTCAGTTGTATCTCTCTGTAAAGCGTTCTGGCTACTCCATACTTCTTCTCGGTCTACACACTAGTGTTCCCTCCCCAAGTGTTAGTGTGGAGTTGTATGTGGGCTGTTTATACCGATGCAGAGCTTGCCCTCTCAGCTGGGCCATCCACTCCGTGTACTATTCTTATAGCACGTTTTATGTAAGGGGACTCTGCCTCTGTGGCAGGAGAGAAGAAGTAGCGAAATGGCTAAAAGGGCATCAGAAGAGAAATAAGGAGCTAGGAAGGTCCTGGCTGATTCACCAACTCGGTGTTCATCCCTAAACAGATTGACGCAGCTGTCCTCCAAGGAATAGCACCTATTCCGACCACAGGGAACCCTGCCATGAAGGCTCACAGTTAGGATTCTCCTGGGACCAGACAGGCCTGATTTCAAATCCATGTTTTCCCACTGACTGGCTGGGGGCACTGAGCAAGGCTCTGAGCCTGCGCTCCTCCATGTGCTAAGGTGAGGTGCTAAAGCCTCCCATGCAAGGCTCCTGGGGGACTGAATGAAATTATTTTGCAAAGTGCCTGGCTCTCAGCGTCCCTCACTGAATGGGCACTTTATTATACCTCTGCCTTCCAATCTGGCCCTGCCTTGGAAAGACAGCACAGACATGCCATACAGAGGACAGGCACATTCTCTTTGGCTCAGCAGCCTCTTGCAGCTTCCTAACCAGAGACCTTGCAGGCGCCTTTAATTCTCCAGCCAGCCGAGCGGCACAGAGATGTGCCCACAGCATGTGAGGACCAACCCAAGCTGAGAGACAGCAGAGCAAGGACCGCCCTCCGAACCATGGTTGTGGACCTTGCGCAGCCCCAGCCCATGCTCATCTGCGGCTCGCACTGATTCATCCATAGCAGAGAGAACAGCTTTCACAGGGAAGACTGTCTCTTTCCCAGCATCCTCCCCATGGAGAAAGATGGCGCCCCGCAGGTTGCCCTGAGTCTCCTCACTGTCCCAACCGCAGAAAAACTTACACGTGCTTCTTTAATCCACGGGCATGTAGACTAATAGAAAATGGAACCCTCCATGTGCCAGGCACTGTGCTCAAGAGTTTACAAAATTCTTATTTCATATAAAACGCTGTTATAAGGTCATGAGCCTTAACCTTGTCTATTTTATTTCCTGTCTTATTCCTGGTATCTAGCCAGCATGTAACTTCTTTATATATGCATATTCTTTTTGTTCTCTCTATATTATATATATGAATAGATGAATGAATAAATCAAAGACTCCATGAGAAGATATCAGTAAAACCCCTGGCACATAGTTGGCACTCAATAAATAGTAGCTTCTTCCATTGTTTTTCTGTTTTTCCAACTTGCCCCTGCCTCAACAGGACATCTGGACACCCCCTCCAGAGTGCAAGGTGCATTCTGTCCACTTCGGAGCTGTCACTCAGTTCATAAATGAGGAAGCTGAGGCTCTGAGGAGGTTACATGAGTCAGCAAAGTTCACAAGGCCACTGGGGGACCAGGGCCTGGGACCATGGCTCCCTACTAGAAACCTCCAAGTCTGCAGAAATCACTATACTAAGACAAAGGGATGTTCTCCTTTATGCCATGTAGTCCAGTTTCCAATGACCTGCACCGGGCCGATCCAAACTCAGTGGCCCAAAGGCCCACAGACAGCTGTCCTGAAACTCAGTGAGAATGACACACGGCAAGGAAGGTTTCAGATGGCGTCCATATGGCGGACAATAGCACTTCCCTCCAGGTATACTTAAGCATACAGAGCACTGACACAATATCTCATCTCAGCACCTCAACTACCACACCTGGAAGGCATGATTATGATGCATATTTTACAGATGGGGAGGGGGCGTGAATTGGTTAAGAGACCCCCCCAAGGTCACTCAGCTAGTGCCCGCAGAATCAAAACTAGAACCCAAGACTCCTGACTCCCCCATCCTCCTGTCTTTCTTCTGCGCTAGATGAAATGGTGCAAAATATGAATTCAGTGATCATCCACATTCGTATGTCATTCTGGCATGTTTCCAGCTGAGACTTCCCAGCTGCTGATCCACCTCAAATGTATCCTCAGTTTTTCTCCCTCATTCCTTCGTAGTGCCTGGGGAAGGAGCGTGGTGAAAGGAAAGTAACCAAATCCTCATTAAATGCGAGGCACGCACGGACTCAAGGAAATGTAGGCAATAACTCATCTCCTTGCACTTACCCTGGGGCTCTCCGGTGATGATGGCAGATGCTACAGGAACCTGAGTCCTATGACTTTGTCCTCAAAGAGCTTACAGTCAAGGTGAGGAAGTGAGCCAGCCATAAAGGAGAGCCCATCACAATGAGGCTCATTCCACCAGCATCCTCCAGACCCCACTGCAAAAGTTCCATCTTTGACCTCCATCCAACTAAGCTAAACAAAAAACACCAACCAAAACAAAACAAAAGTTAAAAAAAAAAAAAAGTACATAGAAAAGGAGACGCAGGGGAGCATAGAAAAGGAGGAAAAAAAAAAAACAAAAAAACACCTCCTCCAAACTGAGGACTGTTTCATCCCAAAGGACGTCTGACCTTTCCAAGGCATCCTGCCACTGAAGATGTCAATTTCTCACAGCGCTCAGCCCCCAGATTCCACTTGGCACAGCCTGGAATCAAGAAGTTCATTTAATGGAAACTTAGCTGATTCAGATTTCTCTAAAATTCCACATCCCGTTCTGCCAAGAAGCTGTTTTGAAAGATGACACTCCCTTGATGTGAATTTGCAGCCTGCCCCATTAACAGGGCTTCACTCAGAAAACATTTTTAGATCGACCCCGTTCTAGACTTCTGCTCCCAAGGACAAACTAGGAGAAATTCTGCACCAGCTTAAACCTTTCTGAGCTCTTTGATGATCAGAAACAAGGGAAAATATTAGAATGAATGTGATTAATCCAAATATTCTGAACAACCTTCAAAGCAAACCGCACAGGTCCTGCCGAGTCAGCCCCTGTGGCCCTGATTCCTATTAGCCAAGCCAACCCCTTAAAAAAAAAAAAAAAACAGATCTAGAACAATGGGGGGAAGCATTAAAAATCAAAGGTGAGGAAAAGAAAAAGGAAGAGGAAGCAGGTAAATGAATGAGGA
Organism: Neomonachus schauinslandi; assembly: GCF_002201575.2. Lineage (NCBI taxonomy): Eukaryota > Metazoa > Chordata > Mammalia > Carnivora > Phocidae > Neomonachus > Neomonachus schauinslandi. Next base: position 97,577,418 of record NC_058411.1, read on the forward strand.
AAGAGGATTGGAAAACTGGCTGCGGTTAGCATGTTTCATAAAAAGAAAAATGTGAGGTGCTCAAACCACACAGCCCCCTCCAGGAAGCCCCCATGGTTCACTCTTGTGCCACTCCACAGTCTGGAGAGACCCCGGGGCATCCGACATCTGTGCCCTGTCTCCTCACCCGATTTGCTGAGCGCTGTCCTCACCACACGCAACTGCATCTTTCTGGGGCACGGTGGGAGGGGTGTCCCCGTTTCCAAACCTCAGAACCATTTGCTCTCATAGAAACATACATCTCCCCAGGCTTTGCCAACCTCGCCCAGCCGGAAAGTCGTAATGCTGAATTACTAGCATCTCAATCATTTCTGTGACAAGCCGGTGACAAGCTGCAATGTGATGAGTGGAACAATCAGATGTTGTTACAGGAAAGAGGAATGAGGAGAGAAGAATAACGGAGTGGTAGTGTAATCGTCATCCTCATTACCCTGGCCCCCATTTGCACAAAATTTATAATTGCCAGGATAACAAAAATGAGCAAGAGCACCTGTTTGCCATCAGACAGACCTGAGACCGAATTCCAGGTCCTCCCACTTTTAGTGGTGTGAGCCTGAGCAAGTTTTCTTGATCTTTCCAAGCTTCAGTTTTCCATCTATTAAAGGTGGAGAATGATCTCTACTTCATGAGATTGCTGAGGAGTTTGAATGAAATAATGTCGGGAAGGCATTTGCACATTAGAAGTAATATGAGTGCTAGTAGTTTTGGCATTATGAGTAGTATTTCTATTATTTCAACTAATATTATGTACTATTTCATTTCTCGTTTGCCTCATGGAGGAGAGAGAGTTTTAACCTTACTGGGCTGAAAGTAAAACAGAGGCCCAGAAAAATTAGGTGTCTTTCCAGGAAATATAAGAAGTTAGTAGGGAAACTAGGCCTGTGTATTACTTTCTTATCGCTTCTGTAACAAATCACTACTGATTTAGCAGCTTAAAATAATACAGGTTATTACCTTACAGTTCTAGAAGTCAAAAGTCCTAAAATCACGGTATTGACAGGGCTGTGTTTCTTCGGGAGGCTCAGAAGAGAAAATCCAGTTCCTCCTTCAGTTTCTAGAGGCTACCTGTGTTCCTTGGTTCATGGCCCCTCCTGACATCTTCAAAGTCTGCGGCCTCTCTCTTATAAGGACCCGTGCGAGCCCATCCAGATAATCCAGGATAATCTCCCCATCTCCAGATTCTTAACTTAATCGCATCTGCAAAATCCTTTTTGCCATATAAAATAAAATTCACAAGCGCTGGGGATTAGGGCGTGGCCATCTCTGGGGGAGAGTCATCATCCAGCCTACCCCAAACGGAAGCCTATTCTGCAGAGTATAATTATTTGGGGTGGGTTGGGGTTTTGCTAGTTTTTGGTGTCATTTCGCTTTAAACTCTCATTTATTTATTCAGCAAATACTTTGTGCAGGGCACATTTATAACTTATAACTTGCTCCTCTCTAGATATAACCACATCAGAATCTAGCTTCATTAGTGTGAAATAAAAGAGGTCTCTCTATATACATGTCCTAAAACATCACTGAAGCCCAGACTTTAACAGTGAAAAGGACCTCGGAGGCCATTAGGCAATCCTCTTATTTTATAGAAGGGCACACCCAGACCCAGATGGGTGACGTGACAGTTCCAATGTCAAATAACAAGGTGGTGAGAAGTTTGGAGGGCCTGGGTTAGAACTGGAGGAAGAGAAGCAAACGAGAGGCATTTAGGAGACAAAATCAGTGGGATTTAGGAACCAGCTGGATGTGGGGTTCAAGAGATATAAGAATCAAGGGTGCCTGAAGTTCATAGCTTGGGGGTGCCATTCACTGAGCTGGGGATATAAAGCAGAGGGAACACGTTTTCTAGGGAAAATCATGTATTCGGTGTGTTCTGGAACTTGGGCCTCTTTTTGTAGGACTAGCTTAGCATCATCATGAAACGTCCAGTACTCTTTCTCTTCTCCACATGCTCTCAAAAGTGTGGGCACGGGGCTGTAATCTTCATCTGACCATCAAAGTACTTTTTTTTCATTAATAAACTTTTTTTATTTTATATTTTTTTTTAAAGAGAGAGGGGGCACAGAGGGAGAGGGAGAGAGAATCTTAAGCAGACCGCACACCCATCACAGAGCCAGATGCGGGGCTCGATCTCACAAACCCTGAGATCACAACCTGAGCCTAAATCAAGAGTCGGACGCCGAACTGACTGAGCTACCAGGCGCCCCTACAAACATTATTTTTTAGAGCACTTTTAGGTTATAGCAGAATTGAGAGGAATGAGAGAGTTCTCATATGCCCCCGCCCCTACATATGCACAACCTCTTCCACCAGCAACATCCCCTACCAGACTGGTATATTTCTTACAGTCGATGAACCTATCGACACATCATTATCACCCAAAGCCTATCGTTCACATCAGGGTTCACTCTTTGCATTGTACATTCTCTGGGTTTTGACAAATATATAAGGACCGGTATCCACCATGATAGTATCCTGCAGAGTAGTTTCACTCCCCTAAAAATCCTCTGTGCTCCACCTATTCATCTTTCCCTCTGCACTCCCCACCCAGCTCCTGGTGACCACCGATCCTTTTACTGTCTCCCTCGTTTTGCCTCAGTGCTTTCACTTTCCTACTTATACCAACCCTTGGGGATGAGATTCTGTCCCAGCATCTACCAATTTACATTTGCCCCAAGGCGACGGAGATGGCGGCACACCTCTATTTGATCTTTAAAGATGTTGCTCCGCTGTCTTCTGGCTTCCACGGAGATGTCTGTTAATCTTCTGCGTTCCTTAGTATACAATGTGGCTTTTCAGTCTGACGGCTTTTGAGATTTCCTCTCTACCTCTGGTTTTAAGCAATCTGATGATGCTGTGCCTTGGTGTCTTTTTATCATAGTTCCTGTGCTTGGGGTTCATCAGGCTTCTTGGAGCTATGCGTTTATAGTTTTCATCAAATTTACACATTTTTCTGCCATTATTCCTTCAGACATTTTTTCTGTCCCCCTCTCTTTCTTCCCCTTTGGAATCTCCGATTACACAAATATGAGGCCACCTAAAATTACCCCACAATTCCCTAAAGCACTGTTCTTTTATTTTTGGTCTTTCCTCTCTCTGTGTTTCGTTTTGTGTAGTCTCTATCGCTGTGCCTTCAAGTCCACCAATCTTTTCTTCTGCAATGCCTGATCTGTCGTTAATCCCACCCAATGCATTGTTCGTCTCAGACATCATTTCGTCAACCTCAAGTTCAATTTCGATTTTTTTTTATATCTCCCATATTTCCTCCCACCATGCTTACATTTCCTTCTCCCTTCTTGAACACACGGAATGCAGTTATAACCACTGTTTTAATGTTCTTGTCTACTGATTTTGTCCTCTCTATCACGTCCAGGCTGGTTTCAGTTCATTGATTTTTCTCCTCATTATAGGTTGTATTTTCCTGCTTCTTTGCATGCCTGGTAATTTCCTATTACATGCAAGACAGTATGAATTTTACCTCGTTGGTGCTGGGTAGCCTTGTATTCTCTTCAATATTCTTTGGCTTTGTTCTGGGACGCACTTAAAGTACTTGAGAATCATTTGATCCTTTTGAGGCTTGCTTTAAAACTTTTGTAAGGTAGAACCAGAGCAACCTCTAGTCTAGGGCTAACTTGCCATGCTCCTGAGTGATAACTATTTGAGTCTTCTAGCCGATGTCCCATGTTTACAAGGTTTTTTCACTCTGCTGGTGAAAACACAAACTCTTCCCAGCCCCACAGGTACCTGAGGATTGTTCCCGTACTCCTTTCTGGTCATTCTTTCCCCAACTTCACATGTCTGTGCTCATCTCTATCAGCTGAAAACTCAAGGGGACCCTTTGCAGACCCCCAGGGCTCTCTCCTCCCCAGCACTCTTCTCCGTAAGCTCAGGCTGCCTGGAGTGAGACTCCCAGCTCTGTCTCCCCCACCCCCAGGAAGGGCCCATCCACTGTAAATGCTCCCCGGGTGGCAAACTGGGGCAATGGTAGAGCTCTGCTCTTTTGCTTCCCCTTTCTCAAGTTCACTGTCCTATGCTGCTTATTGCCAAATGTTTGATAACTATTGTATCTTATATTTTGTCCAGTTGTTTAATGTGAGAAGATAAATCTGAATACTCTTCTCCCATCTTGGCTGGAAGCAGAAGTCCTTTGCTACACACTTTTGAATACTAGAATTTGAGGTGGCTTGCTTAAAAAGATTCAACCCATCACAACCCTGTATTGAAGCAGGCGAGTGAGGTTCTTGTCTCATGGAGTTGAAGGATGAATCTCACAGACAAAGGGGAGTGAGTAAAGTGATAGAGTTTTATTAAATGAAGATACCAAAAAGCTCTCAAGAGTGAGAGGGGTCCCAACAGGGTCACCAATGTGGGCAAGCACGGGCAGTCTTTTATTTAGAACTGACCAGGGAGCTTGTGGTGTTATCATTCTGATGATGTCTTGGTTTGAGTAAGGACTGGTAATAACATTTTTAATGGCTTACTTCTTTTTAGGGTCTGGTTATTCTGTGTTGGTCACAGGTGACTGTCATAAAAAAAGGCATATTCCCCCCCCCCTGCACACACACACACCTGGGATAGGGTGGTCTGGTTTGTTCCCTTATCTCTGCTTTCCTTGAACCTTAGCATTTAGGGGATTTCTGTGAGCCTGATCCCGTAGCCCCCTACCTATCTCTCCATACCTAGCCCTGCCTCTCCCTTACTCAGCATTAAGATTCCAAACAACATTGCTTATATTATTAATAATTACAATATGATGCCCAGCTATTCACATTCCACACTACTCATTACCACACTGAGTCTCCCTTCAACGTTGTATTTGAATAGAACTATTTACTTCCTCACTTTGTTCTCTTATTGACTCACAAAGCAAAATTCTTCAATGTTCTAATAAATGCCTAACATTTTTTTTTTGCACCAGCTTTGCACGGCATGGGACCTCTACGTCTTTCTCACAGAGTGTTGTACCCCTGTCTACTCTCCATGGCATGACACACTAAGCGGAACAATATGCCATCAAACATTGTCATAACATTCCATATCCTCACCTCCGATGGCCTATAGCCCTCAGCCTCTAATGTGGCAACATCGAACCCAAGCCTCAGCACTAAAAATACCTTGCTTTTCTGAAGTGAACTCCTTTGGGAGGGTGGGGGGATCTCACAAGAATTCAAAAGGGAATTTCAAGACTGCAAATTCCTGTGTTGAGAACCGCAACCTCAGAGAATTTGCAGGGACATTGGAAACCCTGCCCACAGTTCCAGGAAACATCCTTTGTAGATGAGCTCCTTTCCCACACAAGTGTGAGAATGAGGCTATGGCCCGGGAAACTGAACACAGGAAAACAGAAATCCCACTGGAATGTTCTTGCACTGACATTAGACACAAAAACATCCATATACTCTTGCTTTGCTGTCACAGTCAAATAAAATAATAACATGTAAGCATTTCAAAGCAATTTCATTGACATTCTCACTTGATCCTGACAAGTAGGAGAGGTGGGCTGCACAGTTCCCCGCAAAAGATGAGGGAAGTGAGCCTCGCAGAGGTTAAGCAATTTGAACAAGGTCAAATGGCTAGTTGGTTGGCAGAGGAGGGCCTTGAACTTCTAGGGGTTTTCTATCTCTAAGTTAAGAGCTTTTTCCATTATGCCCTGTTTCTTCTCTTCTTGTATCAGAAAAGGGAACAACCTCCAGATTCAGTGTTGACCTTAGACCAAGGCTGCTCGACAGCAGCTCCATTTACATTTTGAGCTGTATCATTTGGAAGGGGGCTGGGGGTATTGCCGTCCTGAGCACTGTGGGATATTTTGCGGTATCCCTGGCCTCCACCTACTAGATGCCGGTAGCAACCTCTGCCCCGGCTTGACAAGCAAAATATCTCTAATTGGCTACCATATTGTCAACTGGCCCCAGTGGGAGAGGGGGGACAAGATGGCTCCCCATTGAAAACCACTGGACTAGGGGCCCCTGGGTGGCTCAGTCGTTAGGTGTCTGCCTTCGGCTCAGGTCATGATCCCAGGGTCCTGGGATCGAGCCCTGCATCGGGCTCCCTGCTCGGCGGGAAGCCTGCTTCTCCCTCTGCCCTTCCCCCTGCTTGTGTTCCCTCTCTAACTGTCTCTCTCTCTCTGTCAAATAAATAAACAAAAATCTTAAAAAAAGGAAGAAAGAAAGAAAAGAAAACCACTGGCCAAAATGTCTGAGAAAGCTGCCACCATGTTTGAGGAGGTGTCAGTGATGAAGTTCGTTCTGTAAAAAGAGAAATACAAAAGCAAAATAGAAGCTTGTGCTTAAGCCAGGGAGCCTAGGACCGTGGAACTCAGCAGTGAGGGACTGCAGTTGCTCAGCATCTGGGAGTTTATCTAAAAGCTTTTCTTCCTGGCCCTGCCCTGAACTTAACCTTTTGTGTTCACTGCTTCAGGCTCAGCCAACCCTGCATAACCCAAACCACTTTCCAAAGAGATGTTTCCAGAAGGCAACATGGAGTTCCTTAACTTGACAAAAGGCAGTATGGCACGGTAGCTAAGATGCAGGCTCTGTACATGCAACAACATGAATGAACTTCACATACTATTGAGGGAGAGGGGCCACACACAAAATAACATGTGCTGTATGAACCCACTTCCTCGACGTTCAGAAATAGCCAATATTAATGTCCGGTGAGGGAAATCAGGATTACTATTACATCTTGGTGGTATTCCCTGGAGACAGGTTTGGGGGAACGCTCTGGGAATGGAAATGTTCTCTGACTTGTTCCGGGTGGCGCCTACATGGGTTATAAACATATGTAGAAATTCGCAAACCTAGACAGTCAGGATTTGTGCACCTTACTGTGCATAAGTTATACCTCATATAAATAAATAAGCTTCATCACCTTAAAAAAAAATGTCAACTCTGGAACCAAACTGCCTGTGTTTGAGGATGACTCTGGCTTCCTCAGAGTGTCTTGTGAGAGGTTAAGGAATTGAGTGGGGCCTAGGAAGCACACAGTGAGTATCAACATCATTATACTCAAAAGGACCAGGTTGCGACCAGCCAAGCAATGCAAAGGATTGAGAGAGGTGCTTCTGAACACCTCTGTTGTCCCCTTTGCCCTACCCCACCACCGCACCAGATGCAGAGTGTTGCATACGGTACATACATGATAACTCGACCTAGCCCCCCCTCTATAGGTAGGCCCCTGCCCCCCGCCAGTGATCAAGACAGGCACATCTGCCATTATTCTCTGTCTTCTTTAGTTCCTCCCGAATTCTCTCAGGAGGCTTGCTCAGAAGCTGTCCCTATTTGCAGAGCTCTTCATCAATAGACTGAATATTTACAGAACACAGCAGTTTTGATTAAACAGTTCATTTCACTGGAGACTGGGGTATTGTACTGTGTCTGCTTATGAGTTATTCTTGGCAGAAGCAGCCCTTGCTCTGAGCATCCATTTCTTTATATTGCAAGGCCAGTCTAAGAAGGACCACAGTGAAACAGATGAAACAAGGAGCAGATGGGGTTGCTCTGAACCTTCCCCCAACTGTTTCTTGGTAGAGTTAGCACGGTATCCTTTGCTGCTACGGGCTCCTTGCTGCCTCTTATTCTTCCCTTTGGAAACTGCATCAGGAGGAAATAAGCAAATGCAAGAGCGCGTAGAAAGAACATTCAGTGGTGTATTGGCAAACCCGAGTTCTAGATCCCAGTTTCCAGATGTGGGATTGATTAAAATGTGTTTTTGGCACCACAGTTTTTGTTTCCTTTTAATCCGTTAAGTGACTGGTCTAGATTTGTGGCTTTTAAACCTATGTCATCCATGGAAACCCTCCTACAAACAGAATCCCAAGCAGAAAATGTTGAAACCTGAAGGCATTGTTGTTTGGATTAAAACGGAGGTGGGCAGTCAGGAACCTTCCCTCTTGACTTCTGCATCCCCACCCCTGCAACAGCCCCCAGATCCCTTGGGCTTGGGATCCCAGGAGCACAATTTGAAAACAATTCAACTTTTTTTTTTTTTTAAAAAAGATCATTCCCCAGCCAGCTAAAATACTGTTCTAAAGTGGCCCCATTTCTATCCATCTCACAAATTTTAATCAACAGACCCTCCGCACTTCAAAAAAAACCCATAAATAAAATTCTGCATGCCATAGATCTGCATGGGAGAAGACTATAAGGAAATAGACAAAAAAGTCAAGAGAGTGGTCATCTCTGGCTGACAAGGATATGACCACAATGATCACAGCAGCTTTCACACGGTCCTCATGTTCCTGCGTCACCACCTACGACATCTTGCCTGTCTCTAAGTGCCCAGGCCTTCATCCCACACATAAGGTCTTGCCTTCATTAGAACAGCTAGCGCCAGCTTAGCCTTCAAGACATACACACACACACACAGAGCGTGAATGCAGCTCTACCAGGATGCATGCATGATGGAAAACTGTCCTCCAACAGGATTTCCTCAAGTGTGTCCCATGGGATATCAGTCCCAGAAACGCAGCGCTACACAAAGGAATGTGGGGGGCAGGGGCTGTCTGCTCCAAAGTAATTGTGTTTGGAAACCACTGCATTTCATTTGCCCCTGCTAGAGATTAAATGCACAGTAAGTAGTGGCTTAACGTCTCTGTCTGGCCAACAGGAATTCTGATTAATGTTGCTTAATATAATTTCTCAAATTTATTTGACCACAAAATTATTTTTTCCCCATCAGCCCTATTAATGTCTCAACAAACAGTTTCAGATCAGAAAAGCCTGCACAAAAGCAGCTTTTAAGAACTGAATATAAGGCTTTAAAGAGATCGAAGAATTACAGAAAGGAGGAAAAGGAAGGAGATGGGCTCAGGGTCTAGAGGACTTAGAGGTGAGGACAAACAAAGGACCACCCGTGATTCCAAAGAATGTCTGGAACTTTCTTCTTATGTATTGGTGCCTTTTTTCCAGCTCATTCCTAGAGAGTAGACAGAGGCAGGGATCGCTGTGTTAGTAGTCCATCAGCTCATAACACCGAAGGGGACTATGGGTATTAGAAGTGACACAGTGCAGGGTCCCTGCCTCTAATCTCCCCTTCCTCTCAATATGGGCTTACTGTGACAAATCTCTTCCTAGGAAGAGCAGGAAAATGAAATGATCCTGTTAATTCAATCCAGCAAATAACCCACCTCTGTGCCAGCTTCCTGCTAGGGTCTGGGACCACATGGATGCATAAGACACACCTGAGAGCCTAGTTGTGAAACCAGCAAGAGACAAAGAATCCCTGCCTCGGGATCTGCACACAGAGGGGGCCCTTTGCCTGACCAGTTGTCAGAAGGTTCCTGAAGGACGCATTATTGTTCCTTCAAGCTGAAGGCTGAGCTGTAGGAAGGGGAGCGAGACCTGGTGGAGGGAACCGGAAGAGCGAAGTCAGGGAGGCAAGAGGGCAGGCCGGCGGGGACCTCCCAGTGGCTCCAGCTGCAGCCGAGGGTCAGAGTGTCTGGCAGGACGGGGAGCATGCGGACAGAGAAGGGCGGAAAGACCAGTGCAGCCCCCAACAAGTCGAGCGGGTCAGATAGAAGTCCAAGCCTTGATGATGACTAAGATGAAGATGACTGTGACCTCACTCTCCTCTTTCTCTCCTGGTGGCGGGAGCGGTTGGGGGAAACAGCAAAGGACTTGGTCAGAAAGAGAGTTGTTGTGAGAACACCAGGATGCCCTACACCCTGCCCCCTTCTGTCCTTCTGCGGAATCCTGGCCGGGCTGGGTCCTGCGCCAACCTCCTCCTCCACTGGAACCCCAGTGCTCCCATCCGGACCCCTCACGCCTTTCCTCCCCAGCCTACGGCGGCCTACTCACCCCACCTCTGCCCCCCATGGGGCGACTCCACCCTCCTTCCTCCAGAGCAGCCACCCCTCAGCCTCTCCTGCCCCCAGCTCCCAAGGACCTGGGGGGCCCCCCCCCCCCCCCCCCCCGCAGAAGCAGGGAACGCGGGACACCACGTGCCGAACAAGGCCACACTGGAAACAGAATAGGGAGGCAGCCTCCTCTTAGAATGCATTCTCTTCGGGGTAGATGCTGAATTCTAGTAACACCTTCCCTAGGGTGTTTTCAAATCCAGACCCACTGGAGTCTTGTTCCAGCCTCACTTTGGGCCAAGGCCTGGGCTCGCCTCCAGCCTCCGACCGGCTCTGGCTGTGGTCCTCACTCCGGCCTGGCCGGCAGCACTTCGCCGGCCGGCCTCACAGCCCCGGGCCCCCGCGTGCCCACTCGTGTTTGATATGCCCTTGCTCCCAGATGAACGCAACTTCCCTCTGCCAAGACCTCGGGCACTGCCACCTCCGGCCACACCTTCACTGGCCTCGTGGTGCTTTGACCACGTGGAGAGAGCGCCTCACGGCCACCTCCATCTGGGACGGCGAGCACGAGTTGCCTGGTTTAAAGACTTGCCAATTTCCTCTGGAGTTCAGTTTTTTCCAAAGGGCCTGGCACATCTCAGCTGCCAGTATGAACTGTGAGTTCCCGGAGATGCCGATGACACTTTCCAACATTCATCACTTTTGACACATCTAAAATATCCTCGCTCCCAGCGCTCCGTGAGCACTGGCCCAGATGGACGGGCTGCCGAGGAAGTGCCAGTCTCGGAGAGGCCCCGGGCAGAAGCTTCCTGATGGAGAAGCATGTGCTCTCCTCTCCCTCCCTCCGCCCCTTCTGAAGCCGAGCCGATGAGTGGGGGCCGCTGGGCCCTGACACAGCCCTCGCGGCCTGGCTTCCAAGCTCCAAGCCAGCTTCCTTCTGCAGAATTCCTCACACCTTCGCTCCCCGTGGCTCCCAGCACTTTGCCATCTGCCTGACTCCGTTCTCCCAGAGAGGAAGCTGGCTACTTGGGAAGTTCTCCGTGGAGTCACCTTTACTCTTTTAGGTCACTTGGGAAGGGTTCTGACCCCTTGACCTATCTATTCAACAGCTGAAGTCAAGTGTCCCTGGGGCCAAGGTGAGAGAAGGCATGGCTAGAGGCAGGAGAGGCACATGCCTAGCCAGGCCGAGAGGTAGGCCAAGGAAGATAGATGAGGCTGGCGGAAACTTTGGGCCTCCGTCAGGCCCTGAGAGGTCAGCTTCCAGAGCCTTCTGGGGCCCAGGAGGGGTCCAGCGGCAGATGCATAGCATCCAGACAAATGTGCAGGTGAAAATAAGGAACAAGAAGCTGGGCTCTTTGTGTTGTTTAAGATGATTTTTGAAGACGTAAGACATTCACATGGCTCAGATGAAAAGAGTATAAAATGGATAGATTTGCAAAGTCTTGCCTCTCTCCTCGTGTCTTTATCCATTTTGCCTCCCTGTCCCCCACTATGGGTAACCACTTCTTTATTAATTTCTCCTGGATCTTTCCAATGTGTCTTTATGCAGATAAAAGCAAATGTGAATTTATTTATTTTCCACTTCTCGACAAAAGATATCACACTCTAGATGTCATTCTTTACTAGATTTTTGTCACATCGCAATCCATTCTAGGTATCTTCTCAATCAGTGTTTCTTCAGTACAGCTGCATGGCATTTCATTGAGGGCTATGCCTCAGTTTGCTCATCTTTGGTCTCCAGATGGACACGTGGGATGTTTTACATTTACAATTACAAACAGTACTACAACAACCTTGTATTAATTTCATTTCATATGTGTGCAGATACATAGGGTAAATTTCCAGGAAGGGAATTCTGGGTAAAGAGCAAGTGCATTTGTAACTTTCACGGTTGTTACCAAATCCCCCTCTATCGTTACACTGTTTTGCATTCCTGCTAGCCTCACCATTGCGGTGTGTGATCAAGTTCTTTAATGTTTACCAACCCAACAGGAAAGACCTGTGCCTCAGTATAATTTTAATTTCTACTTTTCTTCTTCTGAGGTTGAGAATAGGTTATATTCCTTTTCTGTGACATGTCCCTTTCTGGTCTCAGTCCATTTTCTATGGGTTTCTAGTCTTTTTCTTCTTGATTTCTAGGCACTCTTTATATATCAGGGAGATAAGCCCTTGGTGTTACAAGTTGCAATTATTTTCTCTCTTTGTTATTCATATTTTGACTTTGCTAATGATATTTTTATTTTATCTTATTTACTGAGTTGGCCATACACAAGGTATTTGTTTATTTTAACATAGTCTAATTTAATAATTTTTTATAGATTCTGAATTTTGAATCACAGAGGATCCTTGCTCACAAGGTTATAAAGGAATTTGCCCAAATTTTCTCCTAGTCATTTTATGGTTTCCATTGTTTCATTTAAAAATTTGATCCATCTGGAGTTTTTCTGGTGTATGGTATGAGGTATGGTTCTGACTTTTATATCTTTCTATCTTTTGCCAGCTCTCCCAAAACTATTTATTTAAAAGCCCTTCTTTACCTCACTGCTTTGAGAGGCCACTGCTAACACATATTGAATTCCTATATGTATTTAGGTGTTCTGGATCTCTGCTCTGCTTCTTTGGTCTATCTGTCCATGCACCAATACACACAGTTGGCATTATTGAATTTTTATGGTAAGTTTTATTATCTAGTATGGAGAGCCTTCCCTCATAGTTCGTTATTTTTTCTCTCATGGTTTTCTTGGCCCTCAATGACAAGCTGAGCTCTGTCTCTGGGGCTCTCCCCTTGCTCATTGTTGTATTGTATTCTCTCTCCCACAAGGAGGCCCACCTATAACTGTAGGCTTCCAACCAGAGAAGGAACCAAGCACAGCTCACTCCCCAAACACAACAGAGGCATGCTCCTCCTGGGAGAGTCTCAGTAGGGTATGTTCATGCATCTATTTGAGGCAGATGTGTTGGAGAAAAGCCAAGTGTGAGACCTATATCTTCCTAGCGGCTGTACCCTGCAGATTCCTAACACTGATCTTCTGGTCCTTTTGACCTTTTGAAATGAAAGTGATCCCATATCACTTACATATGAAGAGTTATCCTGTCTGATATTTTATCTGTTCATGATGTGTTACCGACAGGGCATGGAAGGACCCTTCAAAGATGTAATAGCAAACACCAATTACTACTTCTGTTACCACCAATACCACGATAACCACCTCTATTCATTGAGAACTTGCCATACTCCAAGCATGTGGGAGGCTCTTTACACGTTTATCTCACTCCGAAGAGGGGCCTCCTTTTGGCACAAAGGCACAGCATCCTTGCCAAGACATGTGACATGCTGCCTAAAAGAAGTAAACAGAACTCACAGAAAGGTGCTAAATAGAATGGCAAAAATCTTTGTGAATATAAACCAGCAAGTATCTGGAAGGAACGCTGTTGGGTCAAGTCATGAGATGGAAGAGATCTGAGGTAAGCTTTGAAAGGAAAGAGAAGCTGTGTAGCGAATGTCTACATAAACATTTCAGTGAGTCTCATCTGGTTCTCACAACAGCCCTATGACACGGATATTCAGGGTGGCGATTTAAGAGAAGAAAGGGAAGCTCCCACAGGTGAAGTGGACTTATCAAGATCACACAACTAATAACTGATAGAGAATCAAATACAAGGCCAACTGCCTCCAAAGCCAGTGCCCCTCCCTTCACACTACTCTGCCTCCACCATTGTTTCCCATGGTGCCCCAGAAATTGTTGGAGTACATGTCCATGGTCTGACAGGGTCTGAGATGTTGCAGTCAACAGTGCCCCCAGACACAGGCAGTGAAGGAAGGACAGGGGTGCCGAAGAATATCATAGGAAAAGTGAAACAAGGGTAAAAGCACCTGGCCAAGAAGGTCTTGCTGTCTCAGAACCTAGACATACGGAGGAAGAGGTAGAGAAATGGGATTCTGGGCCTGGTTTGATTTTTCTAGCCTGCTGTTAGCCTTGGGCCAGCCACTGAACCACTCCTTATTTCTTCATCAGGAAATGAACCCACAGATGATGGGAACAGTTGTGCTGCAGACCCCAGGGCCTGGGGAGTCTCAATGGAGATGCAGTCTCAGAAAATCTCAAGGGCCTGGGGTGCGGGCTACAGCATGACCTCAAGTTCTATAAGTATAGAAGTGACCACATTGGCCACACATGGGCCCATCCTCCTTCCACATTCCATAGTCCTTCTCTCCCTGCAGGACCAGGCCTTGATCAGAATCCTCAAGATGAGCTGGGGAATGGGTGACATTCCTTACCCATGGGATTCCTCTGGCTGCCTTCACACCAGCCACCGTACGGCTGATACGTACCTCCTCTACTCTACCATCAAAACGCTGACCAAGCTGTATAACCATTGTCTATTTACATACTTCCAACAAAAGACCATGGGCTTCTTGACAGCATGGTCTACCTTATTCACTGTTGTATCTGCACAGTTAAACACCAGGGGTGGAGTCCAGCTCATTTCGTTATCAGGTGGCCCCCAAGTCCCTGCACATGTTTTAGCTCACATTCCCCACCCAGGGTTTACTTTTGCCTTATAGAGTAATCTTGGGGTTGTTTGGCCAAGTTAATGCTTAGTACTTTCCTTGTGCTGCAAGTATTTACCTTTGCAAAGCGTCAGCTTCAGCCACGAGCACAGGAGAGGGGAGAATTTCTGGGGGACATAGAGCCAGGAACCCCAGGTCACGCTGCTCTGACTCTCACTTTTCTTTTTGAAACCTGGCTTCACAAATACTTCTCTCTGGCATCTTTTACTCATTGCAACTCAAAGATGGGACAGTCTTAGGACTCATACATCCTAGACTCAGAGGGACCCTGGGATCTTCTCTGAACCCCTCAGTTTTCCAGAGGTGGAAAGAGAGAAAAGCCAGGTCTAGAATCCTGGTCCAGCTGACTAAAGGAGCCAAGGACGTCTCACTATACCACCATGGAGACCTCAGAGCTGGCTGCTCCAAACTCCTCACTTTCCACAGGAGGAAATTGAGGCCCAGAAAGTTTTATTTTTAAGATTTTATTTATTTATTTGACTGAGAAAGACACAGATAGAGAAGGAACGCAAGCACGGGGAGTGGGAGAGGGAGAAGCAGGATTCTCACTGAGCAGGGAGCCGGATGTGGGGCTCGATCCCAGGACCCTGGGATCATGACCTGAGCCCAAGGCAGATGCTTAACAACTGAGCCACCCAGGCGCCCCACGAGGGACACAATTCTGAGCGTCTAATGCCACGTTGTCTATAAAAGCACATGCAGTGGACCCCAAAGAGAGTGTATTCAATTGCTTGCCTTATGTGAAATGTCTCCACTTCAGGCTCTGGGCCCTCTTCAAAGTTGCCACGTAAATGCAGTTCAACACCGCCACGCTCATGACCACAGAGCTCAACTTTAAGGCTGATTTCAACAACCTCGTGGTCAGCAACTGTCCTGTGGGGTACTGAAGGCCTCGCAAAGCGGGCTTGTGGGTCTGATCAGGTGCCGAACTTCCAGGAGCACCAGGGAGCCGCCCTCGGCACGAGGCCCAGCTCAGCTACCCCCTGTGTGACCTTAGTCAAGACACTTAACTGCTCTGAGACCCACGTTTCCTTTTGGAATAACACCTACTCATAGGCGTGTCATGAGAACTGGATAAAATAAGGTGTTCTGAGTTACTAGCAAAAAGTTAATGATAGCCACGTAAATAGCCTTTTATCCACCCATTCCCCAGCCCCCCATCATCTCCTTTAATGAGAACATTCAGGGTCTTACGGGGTTCTCTGGATTGGTAATAATTGTGGCTGACACCCCGTGGGGGACTTACTTGTAAAATTGCTTCCACTCCCCTGTCAGCAAAAATGATCTCACCATTTAAACAAGTGATCCCACGCCAGGTCATTCATCTTAGTGGAAATAATTCTCTGAAAGGAAAAGTTCACTGTGTGAAGTTCATTGCGGCTCTGCTTATAAAGGTACAAAATTGGAAACATTTGTTTGTCCCAGATAAGGGAATGGATACATAAATCATGAAACATCCCCTCCATGGAATATTACTCAGCCTTTAAAAATGAAGAGTATGGACACCATAGGAATATGGAGAGATGTTTATTATATAACGTGAAATGAGAAAAGCCAAAAGCAATTATATCTGTGCAGTTACATGAAAAATATATTTGCTTCTGGATACAGAATAGAAACACGGGAGAATAAAAAGTCAAATCCACTAGGATGATGAGAATGTGAGTGTATTTTTTTTTATTTTATTTTCTGCTCTTACTCTGCTTTTGAGCAACAAATGCCCTTTATAAAGAAAAGGGAAGAACACCGGATACTTGCTCCCAAAACAACTGAGCTGAGAGCAACTTTCCTTTGTAGGAAAACGCCTGGCACAGAGTAAGTGCTCGGGAAGTGATAGAGACAAGAATGAACAAATAAACAAGAGTAAACAGAATACCCCCACTTCAACACCAGCACCAACGCTGTGCCACTGGGAAGCCAAAGTAGACCAGAGAAGGATTGGTGTTCTCTTTTTCCATCCAAACTCCTGGCCCAAGGTCTGTTTGGAAAAGCCATCGTGAGTCTCCCTTTCTATGGAGCTGAGAAGAGGGACGTCAGCAGGCACAAAGTAAGATAAAGTATTAGAAGGCTTAGCAGAAGTGGACCACCTGTATGGCCATCGGCAGGGCTAGACGAGGAGACCGCCTGAGTCTCCACTGAAGAGATACGGGATCCCTGCCCACCGTCGCTCCCAGTGTGCTTGTCTCCACAAGGCGGGTGGCTCTGGGCTGAGGTAAGACTCAAGTACTCCTAGAGCCCTTGACTGGGACACCATCCGACAATGCCCTAAGCCCCATGGTTAGAGTTAAGTTCCTCTGCCCCCACCCCTCCTTCTGCTCCTGTCACTTGGCGAGTGTGTAGAGACAGAGATAAGGGGAAATGAAGACCAAAGTCGGGGGCTAGGCAGTCGTCATGCATCCAAATAAAACTTTGCAACAAGAACATGATTTGGTTAATCTATTAAAATAGCACTTGGCAACCTGATTTTAAACCAAGGTCCACCATTCCAAGAGCTGTGGAAGGACCCATGACTGTCCAGATCCTGGGCAACTTCCCGGGGCCTGACTCTGGTCAGATGCCAACATCACAGTCCCTTGGCTGTGTAAGAATTCTAGTGTTACCTCTGTGGCAGAAGGAAACGACATCTAGTCCAGTGGCACCTGGTGGGCTCAGTTGTGACTCTTCATCTCAGGGTTGTGAGTTCAAGCCCCACACGGGGCATAGAGATTATGTAAAAAAAAAAAAAAAAAGACATTTAGTCTGAAGATGAGGCTGGCAGACAACAGCCATGACAGGTGTTTGAGGGGGTCATGGGACTTGTAGTTTTCTTACTCTGGTCACCTTAGTTGTTTGGGTCCATTTCCCATAGGCAAGAGGATGCCCCAGCAACTCTTTTCCATGACTCAAGCCACACTCCCTCCTTGACATCCAGGGGCCTTACTTGGAGGGATCAGCCTTTGTGAGGCACAGAATGTGAGCCCTCTGAGCTTTACACCAGTGACAGGAACAGAGTTCCCTAAATCTGGCAGGGATATGGGTTGGGACTCCTCTTCCTCAGCAGAGTAGGAAGACGCTGGCTTGAATGTTTGGCGGAGCTGAGTTCTTTTGATTCTGCCGTTAACCAGATGCCCAGTTTGGGGCATGTCAGTTGGCCTCTCTGGGTCCCAGTTTCACCTGTAAAATAAGGAAGCTGGACTAGATTATTGTTACCAATAAGAGGTCCCTGGTCCCTAGGGAGTAATGGTTGGGGGTGGGCAAAGGACATCACTGAGCTATATTCAAACAAGTTGTAAGGGAAGATTTTATCACACAACACAACTAAATGTCGAGTTCCTTTGCTTTTCGCTGGAATTCTATCTGCTTGGTGTGGTAACACTGATTCTCTCCAGAGGATTAGAAGAGTAGATTGGTGGTGTTATCTAGATCCTTACTTAATAAGAGCAGGAAAATGAATTACTCCTCAATAAATGCAGGTTGTTGGTGATGCATAGAGAATTAAAAGCAGGCAGTAACCAGGCTGGATTCTAGGACACTGCATGGTCTCTGGGTCCCTTTTATCCCCAACCCTCTGGCCAGATATTTGCTTTCCCAAGGATGGCCTCCCCAGGCACCGCTGCTCATCCCTGGCCCAGAGGACCTTGGAAGGGCCTTCCAGGTATGCCAAGTCTCCCTGAGGTCTTGGAGGGCTGGGCCTGTCCCGGACTGATCTTACCACTTGGTTCAAAGTCAGGGCAGGAACCCTCCCTGCCAATTGATGCCAACGTCCAGAGGACTCAGAAATATCCTGCTCTCAGGCCAGCCCGACCCTGCATAAGTAACAAAACAGAAAGCCTGCCATTCAACCCACAGTGCCCTGGCCTGAACCCTGACTGATATGGAGAAGCCACAGTCCTGCATGGTTGTAGTTTATTTTTGCAACCATTTTTTTTAATGTACATCTAAGGGACCATTACCATCATCAAGATACGGAACATTTCAATCTCTCCACAAGTTGCCTTTTTGCCTTTTCCATCCCCTGGCCCCCAGAGAGCACTGGGCTGGCTGCTCACTATCGCTAGTTTGGCCTTCTCTAGAATGTCCTCCTTTTAAGTTGGGCCTCTTTCACTTAGTGTAATGCCTTTTAGACGCATCCGTGCTGCATGCTTGCATGTATCGGAAATTTGTTCCTGATACCACTTACTGATGAGTGGTATTCCATGATGGTCTATTCCCTGTATGTATTTACTCGTTTACCAGTTGATGGGTATTTGGGTTGTTAATAGTTTGGGGCTATTGTGAATAAAGCTGCTGTAAACACTTGCATCTTTGTGTGGACATATGTTTGAATGTCTCTTGGGTAAGTTCCGAGGCTTGGACTTGCTGAGCCTTATGGTACATCTACCTCTGTAAGAAATTGCCAAACAATTCTGCAAAGTGGCTGCAGTGTTTTGCAATCAGGCCAGCCGTGCATGGAAAGTTCTAGCTCTTCCACAACCTCACCTGCACTTGGTGCTGGCAGTCTTTTTTATTTTAGATATTTTAGAGGGAGAGAGGTGGTATCTCATTGAGGTTTAAATTTGCATTTCTCTCCTGAATAATGATGTTGAGCATCTTTTCATGTGTTTATGTGCTATTTGTATATCTTTTTATAAGATGTAGCTTTTTAAATCTCTTGCTCATTTTATGATTGGGTTGTCTGTCTTTTTATACTTGAGGTGTAAGTGTTCTTTATATATTCTGGATAAAAGTCTTTTGTCAGATATACATATTTTGAATATTTTCTCTCAGTCTGCCTTGGCTTTTCATTTACTCAGTGGGATCTTTCAAAGATCAGATGTATTTAATTTTTCTAATTTTTCTTTCATGA
This sequence comes from Neomonachus schauinslandi, assembly GCF_002201575.2. Classification (NCBI taxonomy): domain Eukaryota; kingdom Metazoa; phylum Chordata; class Mammalia; order Carnivora; family Phocidae; genus Neomonachus; species Neomonachus schauinslandi. The sequence goes on from NC_058411.1 coordinate 97,596,648, forward strand.
TTTGTGCTCTTGGTGTCCTAAAAAAAAAAATCTTTGCTCTCCTCAATGTCATAAAGATTTTCTCCTTTTTTCTTTTAGAATTTTTATGGGCTTTGTTCTAAATTTAGGTTGGTGATCCATTTCAAGATAATTTTCATCCCTCCAACAAATATTTTATGGCGAACTATCATAACAGTGAGTGTTTATATAGCACACACTACATGCCTGACACTATTACAGAATTTATCAATACAAACTCATCAAATCTTCATGCTAATTCTCTAATGTAAATACTACTATTATCTCCATCTTGCAGATGATATGATAGAGAATTCAGACACATAGTGGTTAAGTAATTTGCCCAAGGTCACATGAGTGGTAAGCGGTAGAAATGGACCTCGAACCCCAGCCACATGGCTCCTAGTCTGTGTGCCTGACCACCACACTCCACAGCCCCTTGCTGTGCTGACTAAAGTTTTAATGTGAGCAAAATCAGACCTAGGTTCTGCTTTCATGGAGCTTACCACCAAATAGGGGAGCTAGATATTTATGTAATGACTATTCAAATAGAAAATTACAACTGTGAAATCACCTAAGAGAACAAATAAGAGGGAGATGTGACCAAGTGAGGAAAATCGGAGAAATTTTCCCTGAGGAAAGGAAGATTGAATTTAGATTTGGAGAAAGAATGATGTTAGCCAGGCAAATAAAACACAACAGCAGAGCGTGTCAGGCCAGGGGACCACAGGGGGAAAGACCAGGCAGGAAGGTATGTCACGCACTGGGTGTTGGATAAAAATTCTCAGAATAATCATCAACAGGGATGATGGCAATTTTTATCATCTTTTGTCTCTCCACTTATTCACCCCATTGCCCTTGAACTAGAGTGGCCAACTCATCCTGGTTTGACAGGACAGTTGGTCACCCTATCTTGAAACTGTTTGGGTCAAGATGTGCCCATGACCTTGTAACCACTTTAGGGAAGTAAGCACCATTATCTGCAGAGGAGTCCAGTACAAATGGAAAACTTTTCTTAATGGCAGACTCTTTCATAATCAGATTTTTTGAAAGACAAAAAAAAAAAAAATTCACTCTGATTCTAACCAGAGTTGCAAGGGAGTACAACCTAAGAAGAAAGCTTGGGGTGCCTGGGTGATTCAGTTGGTTAAATGTCTGACTCTTGATCTCAGCTCAGGTCTTGATCTCATGAGTTCAAGCCCCACACTGGGAGAAAGAAAGAAAGAAAACTTGGAAGAAAAAAACTCTCCAACTAGAAAACATAGCCTCTAGTTACTTCCCTGAATCTCCAAGGAGAAATTGATTGTAGTCTCAGGCTACAAGATGGCTAGCTAAATCAGGCCAAAGTAGACAAAGAAAACAGAATAAATTATACTTGTGAAAATAGCTTTCCTTCCATCCCTTACCTCATAGTCTTATTTCACAACAAAATGGTGATGCGCAAAATTCAAGATGGCGGGAGTCAGAGAAGCATTCCTCATCACAGCCTTGGGTAGAATCTGCTTATCACCAAAGATCAGCAACGGCTAAGAGCTAAATCTCTAAAGGCCCAGCAACAACTAAGTTCTTATTCAAGTTTTTCCATCCTGCCATCATCCTAGAAATTCTGAAGTCAGTGTTGTGCATGTACAAATCACAGGCCTGATCACAACCACCAGGGAAGAGCTGTGGCTACATTTATATCATAGGTTCCTTCCATCCTGAACAGAGGACATGGCTGGGGAGGGGGGATGGTCTTCCAGAGGACCTCTCTCAGTAGTCCCAGGTCTGGGAATATTTTCAGCAGTGCATGTTAACAAATGACACACACACAGGTTAACGATGTAAATAATGGATATGAAGATATTTCACAAATAACTCTGTGAGGGGCATATTAATACCTGTGGCTCCTGTATAATGCACTTGTGTCCTCAACACCAGCCATGGGAGGTGCTCAACAAACATGGAACCGAGCAGAGGCACCCAGCCTGGGCATCATGGGCAGAAGACAGAATGACAGACTCCCACCAAGGTCTTCTATGGCAGGATCCTTGGTTCCCTTCTGTGCCAGCTCAGCTGCCTGCAGTCACCACCTAATGATGTCCTTACCCAAAAGAAAATAAATAATTTGTTCTTGTATGAAACATTAGGAACCCTCAAACCCGAGGGCTGACTTAGGAACGGAGAAATCACTTGCCATAAGGAACCTAAATATTAGAAATGCAGTGGCTGCACCTAGCTTCTGCTTCCGACTGATTGCGAGGAAGTTTCACTGCCCCAGGAACTTGCTGTCATGCAGAGGGTAACCTCAAGCCTCCTTCACTCGTCAAGCCACTTTCAGGTTACAGGCGGTGACACTCCAAGGAACCGACCTTTTACCTTTAATAGTCTCCCTCTCAAAACCACAGCCTCATCCCCAGATTCTTATCACTGGTGTGTCTTGGTCTCTTCTAAAGACTTGAGAAAATAACAACTGTAGAAGACACACCTGGAGAAGGAGCTACTCCTATGGAGTACAATTGGAAAACATCCCCCCCCAACAACCCTCCAACTCCCCACCCTGTCCCCGCCGCTCATAACTGAATCATTGGGTTTTCTCACAACTTGCTCACAGAGTTGCCGTGAGGTTTCAATGAGTCAGTACAAAGCAGGCTGTTAGAAAAGTGCCTGGCACAGAGAAAATGCTCAATAAATATTAGCTTAAAAAGTGCAGAAAATCAATTCGGATATATATGCATACATAAAGAGATATGCACAAGATCACGCCGAAGGAGCTAATGATTCTACTTTCAAAAATCTATACTAAGAAAATACTCATAGATTTCCCAGACAAAGATTTATGTATAAAAATGGTCATCAGGGCGTTGTTTGTAATAGAAAAGAAACCCGAAACAACCTAAAGTCCAACAATAATGGAATAAGTAAACAAACGAAGCCACTTTTCAAAAGCATGCTTTTGAAGAATTTGTAATGCTGTAAGAAAATTATCATTTTTTTTTTAAGATTTTATTTATTTGCGAGAGAGAGAATGAGAGACAGACAGCATGAGAGGGAGGAGGGTCAGAGGGAGAAGCAGACTCCCTGCTGAGCAGGGAGTCCGATGCGGGACTCGATCCCGGGACTCCAGGATCATGACCTGAGCCGAAGGCAGTCGCTTAACCAACTGAGCCACCCAGGCGCCCAAGAAAATTATCATGACAGGCGAAGAGGGATATGAAACCATTCTCATAATACGATTTCAATTTTAGACGCTCCAGGTAAATATCTACGGAACTCCATAATAAAAGATTAGATGGAAATACTCCAAATATTACTTGTGTTTTTGTCCCAGTAGTGAGATTCTTTATTCATTTTCAGCATTTTTCAAATTCTATATACCTATACATATACAATGAGTGTGTATTAATTCTACAAATAAAATATAAAACAGTTTCACAATTTCAATTTCAATTTCACAATTAAAAAAAATTGCATGAGGTTCTAGACTAGGCCAGTGGCAGAGGAGAGAAAAGATAATCATGAGGCTGAGTCCTCAGTATTTGGTGACCCATGAGGGTCACCAAGGGGACAGAGAGAATATCCCAGAACAGCTCTAAACTTTCTAGCTTGAGCAACAGCATGGATAAATAATGGTGTTTTGCATCACAAGAGGAAATGTAGAGAGAAAGGAAGAAGAATGGGTTGGGAAGAAAGAAAATAAATTCGGTTTGGCCTCACTGGGTTTGCAGTACCGAAAGGATCCCCTGGTAAAAGGTGCTCAGTCAAGAGCTGGCTACATGTGGGGCTAAAATCTGGGAAAGATTTTGGTATACATGTGGGTATGGGCGATAGCCATGTGTCATTGATGCCATGGCTTGGCTGAGGATGCAGCCGCATTCTGTGTTCTGTAAAGGGCAATCAGACTCTGTCCCCATGGAGGCTCAGACACTCGGGCTCTGGAGCTCTATTCCTTCCTGCCACCCAAAATGTGACCTGAAGTGACCCCTGCCTCCCTCAGTCAGTCACAGAGACTACTGCTGGATTACAGTGAAGAGCCTCCCAGAGATCCCGTGACTTACATGCTGTTTGGCACTGTGGCTGCCGCTTCCACTGAGGATGACAGAGCACTCAGAGTCAACCACATAAAACTTGCTACTGCATATTTTGTAGGAATGGCGTTCAAGACAATGGCCACTGCCTCGCCCAGTGACCTCTTTTTACAATAACATATAGGGAAACCGTCTCAGGCTTCAGCACCGGGAAAGTGTGAGCAACTGGACACCATGAATCCTATAACTGTTCCTGTTTCCCTCTCTGGTTTGGCCAATAAGAAGCTCAGACTAAAAGCTGTGGCCCATCTTCAGCAACATTAGATGATCACGTCGTGCACATTCTAGAGCACTAATCTGTTAGCATTTCGGTCTTTGTTGTTTTACTTATTTTCTCTTTGTCCTAATTTCTTCCACTATGAATCTTTGTGAACTTCTTTAAGTCTAAGATTTTCTTCAGTGTCACACCCACCCATTGATTCCGTCTCTATCTCCTGGAGTTGCACAAGAGAATTCTAGGCCCTCTTCCCCATAGCAGCCCCTTTGAGGCTCATGTCCTCCACTAAATCTGATTCTTTTTAGGTACTAGAGCCTCACTTTCTTCAACAGTTTGTCCTAGACGTGAGCTCCTCAAGAATCTTTATCCTTCTAGACTCAACTGATGCCCCATCTTCCCTTGGCGTCTTCTCTAAGCCCTTTTCAGGGTGTCCCTCCACGGCAGCACTGACAGCAACCACACATGAGGACTGGTTCTCATACTTGCCTCTCCCACCGGACTGCGGACCCCTGAAAAACAGAGGTCGTGCCCTATGTGCCTCCAAATATTACCTAGCCAGGGCCCAAGGCATAATATAATAATATATGCTTCATAAGTTTTTGTGGAGGAAATAGATGAGTGAATATATATTCATATATATACATAACTTCCTCGCTCCTCTACATGCTAAAAGAAAGCCAAGCCCCCAGGAAGAACAGGGAGAGCCCAGTTCCATTCAGCTGTTTGTGGGCCTTTCTATCTGACAACCGCTTTTCCACAGGACTCTCCTGAACAGACTTGGCCCTAGGCACCGGCATGAGAGCTTATTCTCCCAGCTAAATCCAGACTGAATACACATGAGACAGAATTGGTCCTGTGAGGGCAACTGGGATAAATTTTCACAGAAAAAAAGGATTTCACAGATCAAAAATGCAAGATGCCACTCCAACTCGTACTTACTTTAACACAGCCTTATGTGGGTGCTAATTATATGTCAGGCATTGTTCTGAGCTCTTTACAAATATCTTATTTAATCTTTGTAACAACTTCATGAGATAGGTACTATTTCTTTTTTTTTTTTTTAAGATTTTATTTATTTATTTGAGAGAGAGTGAGAGAGAGAAAGAGCACAAGAGGGGGGAGCGGGAGAGGGAGAAGCAGACTCCCTGCTGAGCAGGGAGCCCAATGCGGGACTCGATCCCAGGACTCCAGGATCATGACCTGAGCCGAAGGCAGACGCTTAACCAACTGAGCCACCCAGGTGCCCGAGATAGGTACTATTTCTATCCCCATCTTGTTTTCATATATAGTCTTCTCAAGCATTGGAGTCAGCTATCCTACAACGAAGGAAGATGTAGCTATTCCGTCACTAAATTAAAGAAAGTTAGTTACATTTCGTTCACGCCAGTACATGAATGGTTGACAAATCAGATCTTCGCGTTTGATGTGAGACCAGGATGCCACAGAATACATCATTCACTAAGCATTCATTGAGCCCCTACCAGCACAGACCTCCATGAGCTCAGAGCCTGATGGAGAAAACAGCACACACCTAAACAAATAAATTACCAGACCCCATGACAAGCACATTAGAAGCAAGGACCCAACACAGCGCTGGCGGTGAGAGGAAGTAATGATCTCTGGCTAGATGAGAAGGCTTCCTCCAGGGTGTAATGTCTGAGTTCCTTTTTAATGGATGGTCCAGGGCGCACCAGGAAGCTACAGCGACAGAGGTGGGAGCGAGAGGGCCAAGGTAGGGGGAACCATTGGCCATGGGTAGCAGGTGGGGGTGAGCTGGGGAATGAGGGGTTATCACTGGGGTGGTGACCTTGGCTGTGACACCACGAAGCTCAAAGTCACTAAAGGATCTGATAGTCATTCCCGTTCTAGGAAGTATCTTTGAGCTGCAGCATGGGGGAGGATGTCAAGACCAGAGAGAGAGAGAGAGAGATGTGTTAGGGGGCTGTTGAAATCAACCAAGCAAGATGCAGTATGCACCTGAGCTGGGACACTGGATTCTAGGGATATTTGGGAACCTGAAGCTTCAGACTGATTGGAAGGCTGGTATAGGAGTGCAAGGTGACAGCCCAGCTTCTACTTAGAAGACCAGGAAGCTGGTGGGGCAGCGAAATGGGGAACGTGAGCTGAGAGCCCCCTGGCAGGGTTGAGGACAATCTTGGGCAGCCTCTAAGCTTGGGAAAGCCACACTGGGCAACAGACATTTTCTTAATAATCACAGAGCAGTTATTCAGATTCTCACTCACATCTCCTTTTAATAAAATATGATGCATTTCACTCTGTCATCTTAGTGAAAAATCATTGCCCTTTGCTGGAAATTAATAACCTTTCAAATTAATAACCTTTGGGTAGGAAAATTGGTTTCATTAATACCTCCCCTTGCACTTTGTAGGTTCATCATCTCTCCATCCTGCTGTCCCCTGAAACCAAAAGCCCAAGACTTATTGTTTGAGAAGCCTGAATGACTTTATGCTCAGAATGAATGATCAGGATCCTTCATAATTAGGCTCAATTGAGGTCACTGCCCAAAAATGCTGGTATGCCCCTCAACCCCCAGAGAGCCCACCCTGGGCTAGAAGGGATGATGAAGGCATCCTACCCCAGCTCTTGGCCTGCTCTCTAATCTTGGCACAAAAGTGGTCACCCACCTTTGTGCCCCAACCTTGAGAACAGAGCACCTCCCTGGGCTTCGCACAGCCCCTGAGCAGAGGTGTCTGTCTTTGGCCAGGAGCATGGCCGACCTGGCAGAGTTGCGTGATTGCTCATCACCACTCCAAAATGACTCAAGACCAGGAGCAGCCTCCCCCAAAAGAAAGACTAGAAGGCATTTTGAGAAAACAACTGAAGGTAAAATCTTAAAAACGATCTTTCTCTCTCCTACCCCATTCTTCTACAGTCTTTGAAAGATTCTGAATGGATATTCATTTATCCTTTCCTGCTGAAAAATGCCCTAGCAGCAAACTTATCATCTCGGGCATAAAGTCCAGACTCCCAGCATCCTGGGGCCCCTGACACTCCGGCTGCCCAGGCTTGTCTCTTTCCTCCTCGTGCCCACAAGGTGCCACCCTCTGAGCCCTAACTCTTCTGTTCCCCCAGCTCAGAAAGCCCTGCTCCCTCCCACCACCCACACAGCCCCACACACAAGCCCATGTCTATCCTTCCAGGCAGGATCAGCATCATTTTTTCTGAAAAGTCCTCCTCCCAGTGTCACTCCCTGCATCAAGCAGAATCAGCCACTCCTTTGAGATCCTTTCTGCCCGAACCCTACCTGGTCCAGGCAAGGCTACATGGCATAACGTGTCTGCAAGTGACAATGGGCGGAACTACATGGGCAAATGCATAGTGTCATCTAACTAATGTGCTCTATTCACTATCTCTGCAGTATAGGGATGTAGGCAATTGGAATCAGAGGGAGCTGGGTTCAAATCCTGATGCCACTGCTTATTGGCAGTGTGACTCAGGGTGAAATACTCATCTTATACAACTGCCTCTTCCATATCCCTATTGTCCACGAGGTACTTCAATATGTGACTGGCTGAGCCCATAGTCAGGACGGCAGGATGGAGGATCTGGCCCCCTCTACCTCTGTGTTGGGTTCTCGTAGGTCAGCCTTCATCATCTCCCAGAGGAGAAATGGCTATTCTGCTGGACATGCCCTCTTGGGTTCCCCAAAGCTGCGGTTCATGCCTACCTCCAGTACCTCCCAGTAACCCTGCTGGCTGGTGCTCTTAGGAAACTTTGGGCTGTCCCAGAGCCGGCAGAGGTGGGACAGTCGCCAGGGTAAGCACTGTCTCCAATCTTACATTCCAGAGCCAGTTGGAAGAAGATCGAGAGCTGTTGAAACAAAGGAAGCATTGCAGGAGACAGAGACCAGATTTCTGCTTTTTGAAGAAGAAACGGATAAGGGCTGTCAGATTCGGCTGAATCACCCAGACACGTTACAGCGGTGTGGCTTCAACTCCTCTCTGCCCCTGGTGATGATAATCCACGGGTGGTCGGTAGGAAATGCTGATGTGCCTTTTTTCTCTCTGCATTTACATTTTCTGCTTTTCTCCCTCGTGTGTCCAATTTTAATAAAAAAGATAGGGAGCCAGTGATAACACCTTCGTGCATAATATTTGTAAAGCACATTCTAATTTTCCGAGTACTTCCCCACACAGGATCTCATTGATTATGTCAATCCCATGAATAAGCAGGATAGGGAAAGTATAATTACCTCCACGTTTCAGATAATAAAATGTGGTTCAAGGAGGTCTCACAGCACATGAGGGCCCCAGAAGTGATTGCAGTCCATGTGGGTGAATCTGCCTGTTTCACAAGAGATAGGAAGCTAAAAGACATAGCCTCCCAATGTTGTAACTATAAGGTTTAAAGGCAGCTGCAAATAACAGAAACCCAACTGACAGTAGTTCAAATAAAACAGAAGTTTGTTTCCATTTCACACAGTAGTCTAGAGATATGTAATCCAAAACTGGATAAATGACTTTGTCAGTGAAGTCCTCAGGGACCCAGCTCATTTCCAGCTTACTACTCTGCCATTCTTAAAGTGTAGCCTTTGTCCTTATAGTCCAAGATGGTAGCCAGAACACCGGCCATCTCATCTTTATTCCAGGTAACACAATTAGTGGTAAGGGGTGTACACAAAGGAGTCAAAGGGCATGGGTTTTTTTAAACAGCTTTACTGAGATATAATGCACATACCATACAATCCATCCATTTAAAGTGTACAGTTCAATGGCCTTTGGTATAAAAGAGTGGGTTTTTTTTAGGTTAGCTACCCAGAAGCATCTGTAAAATGCTTCCAGTTACATCCATTGGCCATATCTAGGTAGAAAGGTGACTGAGATATGTAGCCTCTTAGAGAAAGTGTAGCCTTTTAGGGATGCTAAAAATCTTGGACAAAGGGGAGAAAGAATATTGTGGGCAATGGTTGAAATCAAACTAAGCAAGGACTTGTCTCCAAGAGGAAATTCTGCTTCCCTGGTTCCCAACCAATCCACGATTTGAAGCTTAGTTCACAACTTGAAACCTCCAGAGATTTGGGGATCTATTTTGTGACTTGGAAACTTTTCCCTGCCATCTTTGAAAATACTCTTGAAAGCCTCACCTATCCTACCGTAGAAAGCAAAATGAGCCCATCTACCCACCCGCCACTCTTTCAACATTTAGTCACTGAGAACCTGCTTTGTGCAGGCTCATAGCCTTCCCACGAACAATACAGACCCCGTGCCATGTGTCATGTGGTAGTGGGGAGCCACAGGATGCCACAGGAGTGTAGCCACGAAGTGGGGTGCTTGCCACTGCTAGAGGGGGAAAGCAGAGGCACCAATAGCCTGCTAGGAGCTTTCCTCTAGGACTTAAAGGGCTCCCACCCTAAGGAAGAGGGGGTTCCACACACCCCAGGGTCGGCAGTGAAGGTGGTGTTGGGCTTTCCTGCCCCTAAAGAAGGGACCTAACATAGATTGAGGCCCTACTACAAGTTAGGCCCTTTACATTATACATCAACCCGTTTAATCCCCACGCCTCCCTCCGAGGTGGGTTAGCATCTCTTAGAAGAAGAAACTGCGCTCAGAAAGGTCGGGTAGCTACCATAGTCACACAGCCAAGAGTGGACAAAGATTCAAACGCAGAACCCCCACGCTCCAAGCTCACACTCTCAAAGACTCCCTTTGTCAGAGGGGTCTGACAGGGCCCCCATTCCTAGCAGGCTTCACCCCACAACCCCCACTGTGGCTCTCTCCCACTGGGGTAGAAGCTCGCTCAATCCATGTTTCTGTAAGAAAAACAGAATAGGAGACAGAGGGCAGAACGCTAAGAAGGTGAAACCTGTTTTAAAGGAAACTAAAGATCAGCCACAGAAAGCTCTCCTGTGGGAGCCCTGGGGGAGGATGGGGATGAGAAGGAGGCCAGTGGCGGTAGAGAAGAGTATCCCGTTTCTTCAGCTCCTTTAGCCAAACAGACTTTCCTTACAAGAAAAAAGAGAGAAGGTGGGAAGGAGGGAATGCATCCAGAGGACAGATCTGGGGACGGGCGGAGTTCGAAGCTGGGGCCACCAAGTCAGAAAGGCTGCACACAGCAGAGCTGGTGATTCTTTCCCATGCTCTCCCCCTCGGACCCTGCCCTCCTCACCCTCCCTGCCTCCTCTGACTCTCCCTGCTTCCCCCTTACCTCTCCCTGCCCCCCACTTAAATTCCAGCAGCCCCCAACTGCTTTTAGCTCCTTCCCCTCCCCTGGACTTTCTCTCCTCTTGGCCCTGGCTCAGCCTGCACCTTCTGCCTAGAGTGTTCTTCTCCCTCTTCTGCCGATCAGTATCCATTACATAGTAGGTGCTCAAGAAATATTTGTTAACTGAATTCATGACTAAACAAATATCTTGCTCACAAATGCAACATGAAGATAAAACCATTACCAGGGTCCTGTCCCAGAATGAACTCTTCTTAAAATGCAGAGGGGACTAGAACTACTATCACTAGTGATAGGAACAGTGGGTCAGTGACTCGGAAGGTAACTGTGCGTAACTAACATTTACCAAGTGCGTGCTGCATTCCAGGCGCTGTTCTAAGGGCTTCACAGTGATTGATCTCTTCACAGCAGTTCTGGACAAAGGCCACTAGGCTCGCCCCATTTTCCAAGTGGGGAAAGTTGTGCACATAGAGACCAGAGATGCTGCTAGATACCCTACAATGCACAGGACAGCCCCCACAACAGAAAGTATCTGGCCCAAAATGTCCATAGTGCCAAGGTCGAGAAACCCTACACCCAGATCGCTAATTAACTGGGAGAGTCGGGATTTGAACCCAAGGTGCTCTATCTACATGGAAGGCACTGGGTGCACATTCATAAGTGGTTGCACCTGACCCCGAATGACCTGCCCTGTCAGCAGCATTGTTCTCCAGCCTGGCCTCCCGCCGGCTGGTCTTCAGGCACACCAGACTCCTCTCCCTCCCAACATTCCCCGGGGCCCTCTCATGATCATGCACCTCTGCTCGTGCTCTTCCTTCTGCCTGGACCATCCTAGACACCCTGCCCCACGGTCACCAGCCCACACTTATTCTCATAAGTGAACTCCTATTTATCCTTGCAGACACCGACATCTTCGTTCCATGAGCCCATCAGGAGTGCCCTCCCACCCCACCCCCCACTCCAGCAGGTGGGAGGGATGGGGTGACTGGGTGATAGACACTGGGGAGGGTTATGTGTTATGGTGAGTGCTGTGAATTGTGCAAGACTGTTGAATCACAGATCTGTACCTCTGAAACAAATAATGCAATATATGTTAAGAAAAAAAATGAAAGAAAAAGATAGCAGGAGGGGAACAATGAAGGGGGGGATATCGGAGGGGGAGACAAACCATGAGAGACTATGGACTCTGAGAAACAAACTGAGGGCTCTAAAGGGGAGGGGGGTGGGAGGATGGGTTAGCCTGGTGATGGGTATTGAGGAGGGCACGTTCTGCATGGAGCACTGGGTGTTATGCACAAACAATGAATCATGGAACACTACATCAAAAACTAATGATGGGGATTAACATAACAATAAAAATTAAAAAAAAAAAAGGAGTGGCCTGCAAGTTGGTTCTCAAACAAAGCACATACACAGAAAGATTCTCCATAAACATCTATTGAGCTCCTGCCATGTTCCAACTCATGGTGTTTTATTCCCTCAAAAGCAAGCAGACGCAGTGGGCAGGAAGAGAGCAAAGGAGCTGGGATTCAGAGCTGTGATTGAACAGGGGAGCGGGGAGGTATTAGAGCTGACCCTCAAAGGATAGGTCAGCTTTCAGCTCCTGATTACATAGACTCTTCCATTATTTTAAGGTTCAGAAACTCTTAGAATAGGGGCATGTTAAGAGAATGGTTCTCTCATGTTCCTTGCTCAGCGGGAAGCCTGCTTCTCCCTCTCCCACTCACCCTGCCTGTGTTTCCTCTCTCGCTGTCTCTCTGTGTGTCAAATAAATAAATAAAATCCTTAAAAAAAGAGAGAATGAGAGAGAATGGTTCTCAGTTGGAAGCCAGGGGTAGCCCGCAGGGGACATTTGGCCAAGCCCAGGGACATTTTTGGTTTTCACAACTTGTGGGGGAGCCCGCTGCTGGCATCAGCTTGGTAGAGACCAGAGATGCTGCTAGATACCCTACAATGCACAGGACAGCCCCCACAACAGAAAGTATCTGGCCCAAAATGTCCATAGTGCCAAGGTCGAGAAACCCTACATAAAGCCCCTTCTTTTGGAAAGAAGGATCCAGCCTTAATTAGCCAAGAGTTGGGAAAGAAAAAAAAAAAAAAGGTGAATGGGGGAAAGAAGAGACTAGTTCAGTGCCCCACCTCCGTGTCCCCTCTCGGTTAAGCTGGCGACTTTGTGGGCCCACCGCAGGTGGACGGCTTCCTGGAAAACTGGATCTGGCAGATGGTTGCCGCCCTGAAGTCTGGGCTGGCCCAGCCCGTGAACGTGGGGCTGGCCGACTGGCTCACCCTGGCCTACCACCACTACACCATCGCTGTCCGCAACACCCGCCTTGTGGGCCAGGAGGTGGCGGCTCTCATCCAGTGGCTGGAGGTAAGGCCTGCCCCGCCCTCCCCTCCCCTCCCCTCCTCGCCCTTCTCCTGAGACTGAGTGCATTAAGCTGGTCTCCTAAGCAGCCCAGACAGGAGAACCACTCTACTAAGCTCATAGGAATGGGAGGGCACAGGGCGGAGACGAGACATTGGGGCTCCCTCAGATGCCTTGCTTGAACCCCTATTTGGCAGAACTATCTTCCCTCCCCCTCCCCCATCCACTATCTCTTTTAGGCTCACTCCCTTGGATGTGCTAAGGGATCTAAGCACACCCGTATACCATCAAACCCCACAGAAATGGACAGCAGCACTGTGCAGGGCGTGCATGTCCTAGTAAAGGCCGGCAGGCAGGGGGCAGCATCCCCAAGGGGCGGTCCCAGGTAGCTGAGCTTGAAAGGTGGGCGCCAGCAAGGTGAGAAACCAGTTTGGGTCAGGAGGCTGAATTAAGCACCTCATTTACCACCTGGGACAAAGAACAAGGGGGGAGCCCAGAACGAGCTGGACCCACACAAGGTTTCTGTCTGGGAGCTCTTGCCTCTGTCTTCCAGGAATCTGCTCAGTTTTCTCGAAGCAATGTTCATCTAATTGGGTACAGCCTGGGTGCCCATGTCTCAGGATTCGCTGGCAGTTACATGGGCGGAAAGCACAAGATTGGGAGAATCACAGGTAACCGTGCTGATAACCAATGACCTCGCGGGGGTGCGGAGCAGGATCCGCTTCTACAACAGGCCCGGAACTACTATGCCCCCAGCCTCCTTCACCCTGTTTTAAGCATGACCACTGTCCTAGACGGCTGTCTCTCAAGAATTCAGAGTAAATCACAGCCCCAACTCCTATTGCCTTTCCTCCAGTGGGTGCCTCTCATAGTCATGCCAGATAGGACCTGAAAAGTAGACTTTCCATACACTTTTTACCAGGAAAGAGCTTATTTTTCAACCTATAGTTTAAAAAGCCCAATATGAGCAAGTTAAAGGATCACAGCCCGAAATTTGTGATAACATCGGCCACGTTTGTGCCTCAGTTTCCACATTTGTGAAACACATGGGTCTTACTGTGGGACCCATTTGAATTGAGGGAGGGGGCACCACACTGACTTGGAAACGGTTCCAGATACTCAGGGAGAGCTGGGGATGTGCAAGAAGGCCTTTCCTCCCAGGCCTCCTTGACACCAACCTCATCCCCCAACGCTACCCCACAGTTCTGTTTGGAAGAACACATCTGATCGGACTGTGCCCCAGCCAAGTCCCCAAGGCCCACAGATATCCACAGGATAAAACTCAGAAAGCCCAGGGGCGCCTGGGTGGCACAGTCGGTTAAGCATCCAACCCTTGGTTTTGGCTCAGGTTGTGATCTCAGGGTCATGAGATCGGGCCCCACGTCAGGCTCCATGCTCATTTCAGAGTCTGCTTAAGACTCTCTCTCCCTCTCCCTCTGCCCCCTCCCCCTGGTGCTTGCACACATGCTTTCTCTCTCTCTCTCTAAAAATAAATATATTTAAAAAGAAAGAAAGAAAGAAAGAAAAGAAAGAAAGCAAGCAAGCAAGCCAGACAAGGCCCTTCTCAGTTTAGTGTTCCAGAATTCTGTGACCTCTCCTCCTTCTGCCCTCCTCCCATAGTCCCAGGCTTCCATGACACTAGATCTTTCTCTACTTAACAAACACACCATGGCCTCCTGTGTTTCTGGGACTTTGCAGGTCCTTTTCCCTTTGCCTGAAATATCTTTTTTTTTTTTTAAGACTTTATCCATCTATTTGAGACAGAAAGAGAGCACGAGAGGGGGAAGAGGGAGAGGGAGAAACAGGCTCCCCGCTGAGTGGGGAGCCCAACGCAAGGCTCGATCCCAGAACCCTGAGATCATGACCTGAGCCAAAGTCAGACACTCAACCGACTGAGCCACCCAGGCACCCCATGACCCCATTTTATCAAGTAAGAACATTTTTGACAGCTAATATCTACTATTACCATTACTTCACCAAAGAAGAGGTTGGTTTTAATGTAAAAAAAGATAGAAATAATGGCAGACATTTAAACGAAGTAAATTTGTCGTTATGAGAACTCCCTTCCTCATCCTTACTTTTTTGAGCTTGCCGGTAACTGGGGAGACCTGGTTGGCAGGCCAGTATTTGTGCCTCCAGCTCTGTGATTTAACCCTCACTAGGCTGGGGGTGAGCAGACCTTCACAGAAGGCCAATGAGGCCCATCGCCAAGGAACCAGGCCTAGAAGGCTGAGTCAGAATCACAGAGAGGCGGCACCAGGCCCAGCACCGTCTCCACTCTGGCAGGTGTCATGGGCCACATCAGGCATTATTAGCCAGGCCCACTCATGACAGAGGCAGCGGGACAGCTAATTACCCCTGTCCTCTCATACTCAGCCCCATGAAGAACGGACTATAAATCACACCAAGACATCTTTCATTTGTGACTATGGATGAGAGCTGGAGACAGGCGCTCTCACTGCCCCCTGTCAGTTCTTCACCCGCAACAGGGATAGAAGCCAGGGCTGATGTGGGACATCAAAGGGTCTTCCAGAGAAGGTAAGGAAGAAAGACAGAGGAAAAACCTTGAGCGCATAAATACTCCCCAACGACAGTCAGCCAGGAGCTGCCACTCGTCTCACGCACACACATCTGTCACTTGACCAGAGCTTTGAGCAGTCCTATTTGCTCACAACATTTTCACCCGGGAACAGTCATGCCCCGAGGCTGTTCTGGACATTCTAATGAAATGACATTGGTGTGGGAGAAAAGCCAGCTTGTTTAGGGAAATTATTGACAACATACAAGCAAATAAAATCTTTCTCTGATGGGTAGGTTAGAACTACTTACAATTATAAGCACAGTGGTTTTTTGTAGGCAAACAGATGCTCTTGAAAGGCGCTTGAGAGGTACTTAAAATTGATTTGCTTAAATAAATCAAGCATTCCCTCCTAACCTTATTTCTACCACTGGGTAGTTCCTGCAGACCTCTTCCCCATAGATAATGCGCGGCCCGTGTCTAATTTTCGGCACCATGAATTACTGTGGTTTTACTGCGAAAAGGTTATAGCAAGATTTTCTAGAGAAAGATTATCCCCTAGGATTTTCTTCTTCCTCCTAGCTCATGAATGTGTAATAACATCAGAAAGCTTAAAGAAGCGTTCTCCTTTCTTCCCCTTGTCCCCACCTAACCCTTACCCTTGCTCTCCTGTTAGGGCTGGATGCCGCCGGCCCTTTGTTTGAAGGATCTTCGCCCAGGGACCGTCTTTCACCAGATGATGCCAATTTCGTGGATGCCATTCACACCTTCACCCGGGAGCACATGGGCCTGAGCGTGGGCATCAAACAGTCCATAGCACACTATGACTTCTACCCCAACGGGGGCTACTTCCAGCCTGGCTGCCACTTCCTAGAGCTCTACAAACATATTACCAAGCACGGCTTAAATGGTGAGAAAGAAGGCGTGGGGAAAAGTACTAGCCTGCCCTGGCTTATACCCCTCATACTTGCACCCAGCCCCCAGATCCAGTACTCTGGGAAGGGCTCGGGAACCCAGGGTATATGGTCACCAAGCCCACTCAGAGGGAGAGTGGGTAAGGGCTAGGGTCCCTCCAGCAGGCCCTCCTCTTAACTGACAATGAGCTGGGGGAGCCACCAGGAATTCCCACTTCTTCGCCTCTCCCAGGGTACCCAACAAAGTCTCTCCAGGGATACTAGCAATTCTGAAAGTGGAGTCCTGATGCCTGTGGTCACTCCTCCTTCTCCAGAAGTTTCCTCACCCAGGGGGCTTCCTCTATTCTGGGCCACATGAGAATGCACTTAATAGATCCTTGATCTTTAGCATCTCGATCTCTGGTCTGACTAGAGCAGGAGTAACTCTTCCACTCCTGGGAGCTGTAATCAGCTGGTCCTGCAGGACCTTACTGGAATTCTTCCAATTCAAAATTCAGTTCTAAACATGTCTTTGTCGCTTCCTTTATCTCAGGGCGGAAACTGGATTGTGGCATTATCTGGGTTGTGATCCCACTTCTCTCTCAAATCCTAGACTAAAATATTGACATGCACGTTGACAACACGCACAGGATTAAAGAACAAGCCTGTCAGCAAAAAGCATACATTCCATGGATGTTCCAAATCTCTCATTATTATAAAACATCATCCTGATGAAAACATGCCAACTCGCGCTAAGCCAATTGGAGCCCGTCTCCTCCCCCACCCCATGTACCTCCTTCTCACCTCCATCATCCAAAACCCAGCTGAGAACCCAGTCTCCTGTGATTACATCACCACCTTCACCTCTCCAGTATCAGAATGACCTTCACACTCAACATTATCTCATTTTGGCTGGACTCCCAGCCTTCCACCTGCCCACGCCTGAGAGAACCTTCTGGGAACTTCCCCTCATCATTCCTCACATGCCCCTCACATCGTTGCCCCACCAGTCATCCATGGGGGCCTGCTCCATTCCCGGCTGACCAACCAGCCCTCCTCCCAGATCCACTCCCTCCCAAAGCTCAGTACAGGCCTGGTATTGAGTAACGAGTTGCCTGATAAATACATCTCTGTTAGTACCATTTGCTCTTTTGTGCAAACCTTCAAAGTGGTGGAACGATGTACACTTATTTTGCTTGCCCAATTTTGGTGTGGTTTTTCTCGGTTTTCTTCACCTTTAAGTTTAAAAGTGATCCCATCCTGGGGTGGTTCTCGCAAAGCATCTGAACAGAAGGTAATTTGGTAACTGCTTTGCCACCCCAAAACTGCTTTCCTCACCCTCCCGGCTAGGTGAGCTGGAATGCCTTTGAAGCTCAGTCTTCTCGTCTGGAACAGCTGCCTGAAGGGGCTGTGGTGAGATTCAGGAACTGGATGAGGGAAAGCACTCAGCATAGTACCTGCCTCATAGTAGGTGCTCAAAAAATGCAGCACTAAAAAAAAAAAAAAAAAAAAAAAAAATGCAACACTAGACCAAGAGTCAGGTGTCCCATCTGGACATTTAGCCTTCAGACACTGGGAGAAATAGCTTTTGGCAAAGCTACTTGTGCTGTACCTTCACATTAGGTACTTTACATACCTTGCGGTGGTTCTTCCACAACCTTGAGAATAATTTATTAAAGATTAAATTAATTGATTAATTAATTTTTAGTTAATTAATTAATTAATGGAGAGTTTTTTTAAAAGGTCAAAAACTCACGGTAAATAAACTTCCTAACCTTGCTGTTTGGGCCCATGTAGACCTGGTCACTTGGATGCATCCTTCTAGAAGCCAATCCCCTTGCTGGTTTTACAGACCGGTTACCCAGTGGAGGCATTGGCTGCTTTAGGACAGAGGGCAGACATTGTGGGAGAGGACTCAGCTTTCACCAGGCCGTTTAGCCGAGCCCCAACAGTACCTTGGCTCTCATTTGCCTAGCGTGGTTAAGAAAAGAGGCATCCCACACGAGCCAGCTACCTCAACCCAAGCCATGAGCACTTGCACATCTGTAGCCATTTAAGACATAAATTTTTTTTTAAAGATTTTATTTATTTATTTGACAGAGAGAGAGACAGCAAGAAAGGGAACACAAGCAGGGGAGTGGGAGAGGGAGAAGCAGGCTCCCCGCGGAGCAGGGAGCCCGATGTGGGACTCGATCCCAGGACCCTGGGATCGTGACCTGAGCCGAAGGCAGATGCCCAACGACTGAGCCACCCAGGTGCCCCAAGACATAAATATTTTTTAAATAAATCACACTACCCTGTGTTCTTAAATAATTCAGTATTTTCTTAGGGACTTAGGCTTCCGGTTAAAACACCAGGGCACCCTCAGGAGCCCCAGGGTGCCTGGGGTGACGCCTCTCACCTCGTGACTGAGAGGGGCCTGCTCCTGGAGTTGTCAGTCACGGATTCCGTCCCAGGGTCGCCAGAGGGCCAGCCTCAGCAACCCCACCCCTCCTTCCCAACATGCCACGAATCTGCACTGGAAAGAGGACGATCCTTTGAGGAGAGGGTACTTTGGAAAACCGAGGGGGTGTTGACGTCCTTCTCGCCCTGTGTTCCAGCCATCACTCAGACCATAAAGTGCTCCCACGAGCGGTCGGTGCATCTCTTCATCGACTCCTTGCTGCACCCCAGCCAGCAGAGCACGGCCTACCAGTGCGGCGACATGGACAGGTTCAGCCAGGGCCTGTGCCTGAGCTGCCGGAGGGGCCGCTGCAGCTCGCTGGGCTACCACGTCCGCCCGCAGCGGAAGGGCCAGAAGAACAAGAGGCTCTTCCTGGCCACGCGCGCCCAGTCCCCCTTCAAAGGTGAGTGTGGGTGGCCAAAGGCTCGCTCTGCTTTCAGTGTTCCTCAAACCACAGATTCCAGACGGCGATGTCCACACAGCCTCTCTCTCTCTCTCTCTGTTCCCAAGAGTGTGTCCACCTGGCCACCAAGTGCCAGGAGGAGAAACCTTGATACTTTCTGAAACGATCATTGGGTGAGCCTCTTTTCATCCACTTTCATGGTCCCCTAGGATGTTAGATCCTGAAGGCCCTGAGCAGCTCCGTCGACCACCCAGGTGTCATTGTGCAGGGACCTGGAGGCGTCTTTAAACCCCAACTGGAACCCAGTGCTTTCCAGCTCTGCTCACAGCTTCCATGAAAAAAGGAGGCTCCGGGCTATGTTTGTGGCTCCTCATTTCCTCTAAAGTTGGGATCCGCTGATCTTACAGGGTATCACTGTCTTATTGAGACCCTCCAAAGATGAAGTTTGGCTTCCAACTTTCCTCATCAGATCCTTAACGCCAGGACAGAAACCGAGCCCCGGTCCCTCCCTGGATTGAAGCAGAAGTCGGAGCTGCGCCTCTTTGGGGGCTGAAGCCAGCAGAGAAAGGCTCCACCGAAGCCCAACTCCTCCAGGAGTGAACAAGCTGACATCTGCCACCATTAACATTTCTGTCTCATCCTTTCAACAGCTCCTGAGTGATTTAGCGTCTTACTGTCTCACTGCACATGCTCACGGCGCCCAGAGGACCTGGGCGCTGCACTGTTTGATTATCACCGCCCAGAATATTTGTGGAGGCAGAAGGTGAACATGTCGTCACCACCACTTTGCATTTGCACAGCCTTTTATACAAAACATCAGATGCAGCCATCACCTCTTTGTGGAACCCACAACAGCCAAGCAAGGTCGGCAGGGCGGGTAAGGATCTCATTTTCAAGAGGAGGGAAGCGCAGCTTGCAGGGAGTGACCTGCCCACGGCCACACAGCCTGGAAGGAGGCCAACAACCAGGTGCATCCGACTCCCGGTCTGTGTTCCTTTTTTTATCACACTCACAAGTTCAAGTTCCCAGGCGACTTATTTTTTAAGCACAGGATTCCTGTTTATCTGAACTTGTGCTCTCCAGCCAGATTTCCCTTCCGTGAAGCCCAGGAATGACAGAAATCCGCTGCCGGCAGCTGATAGCTTCAGAGAGCATCACAGTGAAGGCGGATCCTTCCTGCCTCAGGGGCCAGCTGGTCCCTTCTGCTGACTGCCCCTTCGGGGTGGAGGAGAAGGTACCATCCGAAATCAGGCGAGGGAATTTGGAAGGGCTCCTGCCTCAGGGATCTCCCCCACGTCAGGCTGCCAATTAGACACTCATTTGGGTTAACCGGCTCCTCTTTTAAATGGAAAAGCTGCCTGGAGTGATTAAGCCCCTCCGATAAGCACATTTCACTGGATCTACTGTAAATCATGGGATGTTAGCATTTCTAGAGGCTGTTCTACCCTGCCATTTCACAGCCGCAGACACCCAGGCTCAGCTGGGGAAAATCATCGGCCCAGGGACGCAGAGTGAATTCTCGGCAGAGTCAGCATTTAGACCCGGACCTCCAAACAACTAGTTGAGGGATTTTTATTTTTTTATTCTTTCCTCAGGAACCTGCCCCTTGTCTGTTTGTGGAGGTGAGGGAGGGAGGAGAGAAGAAGGAGAAGGTTTTGCTTTCTCCTTGAGATCAGCAGGGAAGAAAGGAAACTACTTTTCACCTTCCACAGCTTGGGGGTGTCCTGAAGTGAGGAGCTTGGTCCAGCTGGAGGACATCTACTGGGGGCTTGGAGATGGGGGGGCGGGGAAGGCAAGCATGTAGAGAAGAAAGAGGGGAAAGGAAGACCAAGAGGCACAACCAGGCTGAATTCCTCCCTTTAGCCAAGGACCAGCACATGCTGCTGGCGTGAACTCCCAGGGGTCCCTTTCCTATGAAGGAGGACGGGAGCACTGCATTCAGGCAGCACCACCCCACCCCAGCAGCTACCAAAACCATTGTGTTCATCCATACGTTTATTCTTCAAACGTAAATTGAACCAGAGTAGTCAGAGTCCCTAACTCATGGGGTTCACTGGAGACCAGCCCCCTCCCATATATACATGCTCAGTGCCATCCCAGGAACACAGACAGGGGGTCCCTTGGAGACAACACTCGGGTGTCTTTATTGCCAAGGATTCATCTTGCTCCAGACTCTTCCGACGAGAGTGGGACCACTGAGGCCAGTGATATGGAGGCTATCCAGGCAGTCAGGACTGCCTGAAACTGTCCAAACCCATCTCAGCCCCTAACAGAAGCCCCTTGCTGAGTTGTGGCCTGCACTGTACCCTCCCCTTCTCCGCATGTTCCAAATTCTCCTCCGTTCTGCTTCAGTCCTTCCAGGGAGCAAAATCCTAATCTGTTCACTCGTGGGGAGTAGCATCCCTGGAGTCACGCCAAGCTGCCTTGGGTATGGGTGGGAATTATCCCCGGGTGAGACTCCGCCTGTTCTGGAGCAGCTTCTAATCTGCATAATGCTGCGTCACCTGGTATGGTAGCTGTGGCTAGTTAAATTACTTAGAATTAAACGCAATCAAACATTTGATTCCCCAACCACTCTAGCCACCTTTCAAGTGCTCAGATACGTGGCTGCCATATTGGAGAGCCAGAAAGGGATCGCTTCCATCATCACAGAAATTTCTGTTGACGGTACTGGCGCAAGGCCTTTAATCTAGGTCCCATAACTGCACGTTTCCCCACACATCATGGTCATGATCATCTCTGACTGGGGCCCTCCAAGCCTATTTAGCTGGCATTTGGTGAATACTTGCAGATTCTTAAAAGAAGAGACTTGCCCAGCCCTGGTTACAGAGAACCCATAATTCATATTTTTCAAGAACATCTAATTGTATGATATATTTTAGTGCAGGATCTGGCTGGGCAAAATAAACATGGCCTCCTGATCGTAGCTTCACAAAGGGTGACTAACTTAGCCTTTTATTCCTCTGGCTCCTAAGATATTTCAACGAAACCATCAAAGGGTCTGTTTTCTGTGACCAGAACCCAGTTCCCATGGGGAGAGTCCCACAAGGCAGTTATTACTCACTTCTATTTTCACTCTCCCAGTAAGAGCCCTCGCCAGTCTGGGAGCCTGTTTTGTAAAAGAGAAGAGAGGGAGCATATCCATCCTGAGGGAGTCCTGCTTAGCAAACGCCTTATCTAATTAATCCTCTAGCGGTGGGACGAGGCCACTGGGAGTGGAGGGAAGTGGCACTTATGGGGGCCTCTTCTGTCCAGGCTCCACACTAGGTATGTTGTACAAACTAGCTCCTTTATCATATAATCCTCACAACAACCCAGACAGAGGGACAGAGACTGAGATGGGTGGGGGTGGGGACTGATGATGGTGGACTTTCCAATAAATAAATTGAGACTCGTAGAGTTTACGACTTCCCCAAGTCACACAGTCTGTGAGTAGCAAATGTAGCATTTGACCCCAGGTTGCTCTGATTCACGGCCCTTGCTCTTCCACTCCACACGGTCTCCCGAGTGTAATACCAATGCCGGGTCCTCCCCGCCTCTCTCCCTCTCCCCCACCCTCTGCATTCTGGGCCTTATCCCACCTAAGGGAACTTGCTTGAGCACTCTTTCCTTCTGGTTGGTGAGACAACCAACCGAACTCTGACTTGGGGGAATCTGTTTGTCTTTTTGGCTTTTCTCTGCTACTTCTTTTGGAAGGTTTTCACTAATTTCCAGGGAGAGGTCCAGAAAAAGTCCTGAGTGTCATAGAGACAGTGCAGGCTTGAGATTGGGAATAGAGCATGTCCAGAATTTGGCTTTGCTGCCAACCTCATATATGTGACCTTGACCTAGTGACAAAACCCATGCAGGTCTCAGGTTCTTCAGCCACAGAGTGATTGTGTGTGGATGAGCATGGGGGTGAGCCACTAAAACTGGCACCTGTGGGTGCAGCTCAGAACAGTGCCTGGTCAGTTCAGCACATAGGAAGGGAATAGGTGTCACTGGGGTAACACCTTCTAGAAGCTGGGCACTTTTGTATATGCCATCCCTTCGCATCACATCCTCACACCCTGTTAGAGTGGTCTTGATGGCCATTTTACACATGAGGAAATTGAGCTTCAGAGAGGCTATGAGTGCTCACAACCACTCGGTGGTAGGTGGCAGAGAAAGGACTCGAGGCCCTCAGCTGAGGGCTCTTACTGCCCTCCCACATGAAGCTCCTATGGACACAAACAGTGGGCAGCAGGCAGCAGGATGCCAGTCAGTACAACACTCCTTACCACACACACACACTCCCCCAATCCCACCCCTAGCAGAAGAGGCAACTGCCCACAGAAGGGGCAAGCATCCAATCCCATGACATCAGGGTGTAGGGGAGGAAAATTTTTCCTCTACCCTTTTTATTCATTGGCTGGCCTATTAATTAAGTTGACACAAAACAGATTAAGAGGAGAAAATGTTAATTTCATGTGTACTAGAGCCTCCAGAGCCACGAGTGGTTCAAAGAAGTTAGGCAGTTGATGCCTGTCTGCCATCCTGAGCTAAAAGGAAGGAGGTGGGGCTGTGGGGCTTCAAAGAGAAGGAAGTTAATTCACAGGAAGATGGGAAGAGCAAATGTTTGGGAAACGAATGTTTGTCACACCATGCAGAGACAATGGGACACAGAGTGGAATCAACAAACAGGCCTGGAGCACCCCCACACACACCCCTCATCACCCAGACTGCAGCTCCCTGTGGTGGGTTCTCTCTTTCTGGACTAGGCCTCCCAACTAAATTCTTAGAGGCAGATAAGCAGGAGGCAAAAAGCTCTTCCTGAGTGTTTTGGGTCTTGATTGTCTTCCACTTAAAATACCCCACATGCCAAAGTGGCACATGTGGGATAGGCTCATTCTGAAGCACTTTAGGGGTGTCGCGGGGTGCTGTGAAGCCCAAATGTGGCCACCAATATGAGCCCAGAGCTGCACAATGCACCTGCTTCCAAAACCACCTGCACCCGCCCTTCCTTCCTCCAGCCTGCCTTGAGTGCTGGCCCCCTCGTGGGGTAACCCCTGCACGGTGCCATCCTCAGGCCTCTCGGTGACAGGATCCGCAGCCTCCCTCTCAAGTTAGAGGCGTCTCATGTCTAGGAACAAGCCCTTGGTGCTGCAAGACAACACAAGAGATCTCATTCCTCCCATCTTCATGAAAGAAAATCGATACACTGAAAGAAAAAGGCCTCTTTGATGTTTGCAGAGAGAGTCATAATATCTCCCGGAGCCAATATCTAATGATCTGGAATAATTTTTTTCCATGAGACAAAAAGAAGAAAAAAGAGGAGGAGGAGAAGAAGAAGAAAAAGAAGGAGAAACAAAATATTCTCTTTTCATAAATGCCACAAGCCAATGTCTACTGTGGCTGGCTTATAAAAAGAAACTTAAGTGGCACCAGTGGGGTTCACATGAGATCAGAATCCGGGGTTTTTAGGGTATTGAACCACAGGAGGACTCTCTATTTGAGGAGAATCTCCAGAGGCCTCACATCTCTGCTCTACGTGGCATTTGCCTGATCTCATTCAGGGTTAATGGACTGTTTCATGCTCTTTATCTTTAAGACCTAAAATAATTTCTCCTGACTGAACCGAGGAATGCACTGGGCTGGCCCCTCTGCAGTCACAGGATCAAAAGCATTTTTCCTAAATCATTTTTTAAAATCCTTACTAAACATGTCATGAGGTAAAGTGAGCAAAATTTTTCCTTAATCTTTGTAACAGCATCATTGTCCTGGGGGGGGCGGGGGGCAGGGAGAGGGAATGATAGGCAAATTGTCTCTTTTTCTTTTAAAGAAAAACACAAAAATCCAAAATAAGAACATCTAATTAGTTCTCAGTATGAAAGGTTCTTTTATATTTATAAAAATTATGTCATTTCAAGATTTCTCCCCCAAAAAGTGACTTTCCTAGTGCAGGTAATTTGGGACTGCCTGTGCCATCAACTTGCTTAGTTCTATATCCGGGCTTTTGCAGACACAAGGGTGCCCTCATCCCCCCACCCCTGTGCCCCCTCGCCCCCCCACAGCCCACACACCTTTCAGGAGCGCTTGGGAGGCTGGCAGACTCGGGCTCCTCGACACTCCTGCACCTTTGGGGTTCCGACTTCCTGCACAGGTCCCACCCCGGGGAGACACCACAGGAGGCCAGGTAATTCTCATTCAAAGGATGGGAAACCAAAGGGGTCCTGGCAAGCTGACCCTTGGATTTTACACCTTCCCCCAGAATGGTGCAACCGTAGCATCTCGGACGTGGGAATCCATCTCCTACTCATGATTTAAGAACAAAGGAAGAAAAAAAACCCTCCAGCGCAGGGACATGAGACATTTATCCCCACTCGGGGGCTAGGCATTCAGGGGACAGGCAGGAAGTATCTGCAGCAGCGATAGCCCAGGATGGATGTCAGCAGGTGAGACCCGGGAGGCACTTTGTCTTGGTGGCTTCGTTCCAGGAAGATTTTGACAGCAGCCTTTCCTCAGGGGTTGAGGGTTTGCCATTTGCTTTCAAAGGGCAGGCGCAGCTTGCAGAACCAGAACCCCAGGAGACAGCGGGAAGGGGATTTTAGAATCAGACAGACACCTGGGTTCAAATTTGGCTCCACTTGTAACTCTCTGTGACCTTGGACACGTGTCCAAATCTCTGCTTCCTTGTCTGACATCCACCAGAGTAATTGACATCCTAGGTCTCAGGAGAAAACAGGACTCTGCTGGCCGAGGTCAGCTCAAGGGAGTGGGCAAGACTCCTTCCAGAGGGTGGGGAGTAGTAAGGAAACCAACAGGGCCTTCCCCTTATTTAGTCTTGTCGTGAGGACCAAAAATGATGTAGACAAAACACTTAGTATATAGCCTGATGCATACATAGTAGGCTCTCCACAAATGGAGATTCCCATTCACAATTAGGGTCTTTAATGCAGCACGTGTCCTGCCTTATCTTCACACCAAAGAGCCCCTGAAGACCCCTTAGGTGCCCGGTGCATGCTGGGACTTGTGCCGATAGGAGCATTGATATGACACTGAGACTGCCCTTGGGGAGAGAAGACATGGACATTGATGCCCACAAGACAAGAAGACAGAAGTGACTCTGCTTCCCAAGTGCAAGCTCCCCTGAGTCCAGGACCGCGGCTTCTGGTCCTCTTGTCTTCTGTTTTAATACTTTTAAAAGCGTTTTCTTTTTCCAATAAGAGTCTAATTAGAATACAGGCACAGTGTGGAAAACCCAGAACTTGCGGGAAAGCATAAAGAAACATAAAAATGACCCCTCTCTCCTCTCCGAAGATAAGCATGGTCACATTTTTATGCCTCTTGCTCCTGTGTGTCCTGTTTTATAAAGTTGGTCTCATGTTGGACATGAAATTTTGCATCCTTGTTGTTGTTTGGGCTTTTTTTTTCCCCCCACTTCTTTCATAAGGATTGAAATTGCTCCAAAAATATCTTTTAATGACTTCATAAGAGTAAATCACATGGTTGGGAATATGAACTCGGAATCAGCAGACTCAAGTCTAATTGCAGCTTCCCCCGTTCTTAGCTGCATGACAGCGGACAAGTTACTTAACTTTCCCCGAGCATCAGCTCCTGCATTTGTAAAATGATGTGGAGGGAGGATATAATGGGCATCTTACAAAGTTGTTGTAAAGAGAAATGAGATAATTACGTGACGCGATTGGCTCAGTGTCTGGGACACGATAAAAAGTAAATGGTAGTTCTCATAATTGTCCTGATTAGTCAGTCTGTAGTCATTCTTCCACCAGTGAATATCTCAGGTGTTGCTGATTTATTTTTAGTTAAACGGTTCTGTTATGACACTCTTGAACTTAAATCTCTCTCCATACTTCAACTTTTTCCTCAGGGTATATAAAGCTATGGTCCCATGTACAAACACTTAAAAGTTGAAGTACTGGAGCCAGGTGGCCTGGGCTTACATCCCGGCTCTGCTACTTAGGAGCTCTGTGACACTGGGAAAGTCACTTAACTTCTCTGTGCTTCAGTTTCCTCCTCTCTAAAAGGGGGTGCTGATAGTATCACCTGTGGTGAGGATTAAGTGTGATAATAGATGCAAAGTGCTTGGCACAGGTAAACAAAATAAATATTAGTCAGTGTTGCTTTCTTGCATCCTGCCAATTATCCTCTTTAACTGCTCTATCCCCAGTAGCTTTTGGCACTGGGCTGAGCACCAGTAGACTTCCAATTTATGCATATTAAATTGGACTAAAATTGGTTACTAAGGGTGTTCCTTGAGTGCTCTGCAAGATGCCGGCCTCCTCGTTAGGAGGTTAACCCAAGCCCAGTCCTCCTGCCCCGTCCTGTGCACATCCGACACCCACCCCACACAACTATGGCCTGTGTCTTTGGAAGGACCTTTCCTTTTGCCTCTGTTCAACTTATAACACAGTCTGCCTGTGACAGGGTTCTCTTGATAGACCCCAAATAGTCTATGGCTTCTCAGAGGCTTCTGGGATGTTAGGCCAGAGTCCCTGTCTCCATCACTGCCAGCCAGGGTTGAGGGACACTTTCTGGAACCTGGGCCCACAGCCCTTCTCTTATTTCTCACCCACAGCCTCACAGTCCTGAGAGTCTCAGACTACTTTTTCCACGAATAAGGACCTGAGCACCTGTTACGGACAGGGCACAGTGTTCAGTACCAGACGATGCCCAAGCTAGCTCCTACCTAAAGCAGAAAACTCATGGCCTATAACAGTCCACTGTTCATGTTTGGCTCTTGCCGTGAACATAAATATACAAAAAGAACCTTTGGTGCTTCAGAGTAAACCCAAGAGATAACCCCGGGCTCATAAGCAAGTCCACCACAAAACCCAAATGAGAAGGTTGGTTTATGCCAAAGGGGAGGGTTGTGCAAACAGCACAGAATCCCAGGGCAACAGGCGGCCGGGACACTGCAGCTGGGCTGTTGGCAGCACGCCATCCGAAGCAGCTGTTGCTGGGTTTGTGTGTAGCTACCAACCTCCCGTGGCCATGCGGCATTAGGTAGGTAGGAGACTGACTCATGAAGATGACCAATTTCCACGTGTGGGGTGTATGGGATGGATGAACAAGTGGCTAGTGCCGTGATCTATGCTTTCGGGTGGGAATTCTCCTGCAACACCGCTTGAAACTCGGGTCTTGGACTCTCCGAGGTGGCTTCCATCTTCCTAAATGGTAATACACATCATGTTACTCCCAAGCCAACTGTCGGTTCATTCATCCCACCACGTTTGGTAGACACCTACATCGCGGAAGTCACTCTATCAGGATGAGTGGATTAATCGTTACCTAGAACAGGAAAAGCAAATACACAGCAAGCACCCCATAAATCCCTCTCCTCTGCCCAAGGCAGACACCAGTCTTCCCAAGAGCCTGGGTGGAGCCTCAGTACCCATCTCCACATGGGGCTCTGGGCAGCCTGATCAATCAAGCGGAGTTGGCATGCTATATGAAACGTGTTGGCCATCTTGGAGCTAAAACAGTAGAGGCACGTAGAGAATATGGAGACAGCAAGAGACAGAAGTCCAAGCAGCCCATTCATTTTGGAATTAAGTGGGGGTAATTGCAAGAACAGCCCCGTAGGCGGTTGGTATGACAACACAGGGTAAGTCAAGGCCATCTTGGGAGCCCTAGCAATAGGTCCAGGCTAAGAGACAGACTTTGTGACCTTGAACCTGTGAAAGTCCCTTCCCTTCTTGGGCCCCGGTTTTCTTATTTATAAAATGGGGATGATGACAACAATACCTCATAAGGTTCTTATGATGAGTGAATGAGATGAGGTAGTATAAAGTGTTTAACAATACCTGTGTGATAGTAAGCGATTTGCTTTTATTAATTAAATATTTAGGTAAAGAAGAGTAAAATAAGTTACCCTCTCCTACACAACCCAGTAGAAGGACATTCTGAACATTTGATAAAATGGAAACATTTTAGGCCCAAGTGCTAGAACTAGACTTGTCTTATTTCCATCAGAAAATGTGCTTGATGAACCCCACAGAGCTAGTTCCTAGGAACTGCCCAGAATATAGAGATGTGGTCACTAGGGCATATGATTCTTAACTAGAGCTCTGTCCATCCCAAAACGGACCCCTCAAATAGAGGCAAACATTGAAAAGGGCAACGTGTTCTCTTGCCTTTGTCAGGTGCCTCAAAGTGATAATATCCTTCAATTTATGAAAGGGGACTCTTGCCAAATATATGGAATAGTCCAACAAGATTGCACCCAGAAATGGGTGAGAATGCTAGGTATACCATATTCCTGTTCTGCCTTCTTCTGCTAGATAATACTTATTATTATATTACAAACACACCGTATGTCCTCTGTAAACATTTCATAAAGACAGAAAAGGAAAAAGAAAAAAATGTAAAGCCTTCATAATCCCTTCACCCAGGAAAAAAAAAAAAGTTGGTCTCT
The DNA here is from genome assembly GCF_002201575.2 of Neomonachus schauinslandi. Classification (NCBI taxonomy): domain Eukaryota; kingdom Metazoa; phylum Chordata; class Mammalia; order Carnivora; family Phocidae; genus Neomonachus; species Neomonachus schauinslandi. The sequence goes on from NC_058411.1 coordinate 97,626,127, forward strand.
ATCCATCCAGACTTCTCCTTCTGCATTTTTAAATTTTAAAAATATGAGATTTTTAATTTAAAAAAAATCCTATTTAAATTCTTTTTCTCTCTCCCTCCCCCCACCCCCCGCCCACCTTCTCTCTTTAGTGTATCATTACCAGTTCAAGATCCAGTTCATCAACCAACTTGAGAAACCAGTAGAACCAACTTTTACTATGACACTCTTCGGAACAAAAGAGGAAAACCAGAAAATTACCATCACTCTGTGAGTATAAGGTGCAGCCCCGTCTATGGTGTTGGCATGCTACTTTTTCTCACAGGGTCTAGAAGGACCCCGTACTTTTCAAGGGCCAGGCCAGACACAGCTTACTCTTCTCAGCCCATACAACTGCCCCAAACACCTGTCAGAAGGGATGTCCACCCCAAGCCCAGCGCCTTGTCATCCCTCAGCCTCACCCGGGTGCCACAGATTGCTTTATGGTAAAATGACCTGTGTTTACAATGGGTTCATTGTGAGGTGAGCTGAGCAGAGAGGGAAGCCAGAGGTGGCAAAGTCCGTCGTCCACACTGCAGGAAGAAGAGCCAGGCAGGAGGAGCAGGGAGGGCTGGAGCAGCTGTCTGCAGGATGGCCCTGAGCTCCTTTTCAGTGAGTTCTGAAAGCCATAACCCAGAAGCAAAACTGCTTTCAACTTGGCACAAATTTCCCACCTCGGTCAGCCTGCACTGCCTGCCAGCCCTGCCCATCTGTCCTTTGCCCTGTTACATACCTGCTCACAACGTGAACAGTAACCTCATGCCTCCCTTGGAGGCTCCCCAGTCTCACTGACCACATCTCGACCCTCAGTATGGCCTCTTCCTTGGAAGTGCCAGTAGGCCTCCACCTGCTCCAGGGATAGTCCTCAGCTTCCAGAAGATCTCCCCCAGCTTTGGATCTCTGGTCATCACACTGATTCCGACATTCAGCAAGTATTAGTCAGTGCTGTGCCTCAGAGGTAGAGAGAACCTTAGCCCTAGGATGCTCACAGCCTAGCGGGGTGGATAGATTCCTAAGCAGTTCTTTACAACATTCTGCAGGAGGAGCTATGACAAGCCATGCAAAGGAACCCTCCATCCACCTGTCTCTCCCTAAATCCAGTGTTACGTTTGCACTGTCCCAGATCTCTCCTGGGGAATAGTTCCAAGGTGGAAAGGGCATATAGCTGCTCAGTCAGTGTTGGGACATGTTAATGTCTTGGAGACCAGTGAGTAAACCTGCTAATGATACCTCAGGCTCTGCATTTAAATCTTGCTCCAAATTGGTGCATCCCTTTAACATGTGGTTTTCTATTACTGTTAAACTTTGTTGTTTCTATTTATATGGGGAGGAAAAAAAGCATGAGTGGGGAGATAAGAGTAGTGGGTGGCTCTACTGTGTTAATCAAACCTCCAGGGAGCTGAGCTGCCCAGAGATCATTGCCAAAGGCCCACTGTCTTCTCAGGGGCAGTTTTCCTGATTTGTTAACGTAGAAGCTAGTAAGCCTGAGCTCAACAGAGTTACCAGATTCATTATGGCAGAACTCTCAGAGCCTCTTAAATATGCTAACCCAGAAGATACATGGCTTTCCCAGTATTAATGGTCTGGCCCACCCACTGCTGTGTCTACTCATAGTCTGTCCCACACCAGTTTGGAAAATGCAGCAGAAAAGACCTTCCCCAGTCACTCAGGCAAACCCAACACAGCCTGAATGTGCCCAACACAACTTTGCTGTTACAAATAAACTAGGTCTGATTTCCTTTGTATCTTCAAGGGATGAAGAAATTACTAGTAATAAAACCTATTCCTTTCTTATCACGTTGGATTTGGATATCGGTGAGCTGATCATGATCAAGTTCAAGTGGGAAAATGGCGCCGTATGGACCAATGTCTGGAACACAGTCCAAACCATCATCCCATGGAGCAGAGGGCCCCTCTACTCAGGCCTTGTTGTAAAGACCATCAGAGTCAAAGCAGGAGAAACCCAGCAACGGTGAGTATTGACTCAACCTCCCTTGACATCTATCAGGCATCTCCATGTGCCGGACCTCCACAATTAACACTTGCACTTATATCATAAAGTGGACACTATCGTGTCCTAATGACGGCATATAGATGCTCAGAAAGGTGAAATGACCATCCCGAATTCACACAGCCATAGATGGAAGGACTGGGATTTGCACCCAGGTCTTCTGACTCCCGGTCTAGACTCTTCCGGCTGCCTGTGGTTCAGAGCTACTTGCCTCGGAGTTTGAGAATCGCCTCACTGGCCCAGCGCCCTTCAAACTTCAGTGCGCAGGTGGATCACCAGGAGATGTTTGTGGGTGCTGCAGTCCAAGGACCGCACTTTGAGTGGCAAGGACCAAGATGTGCCATTTCCTTCTTAATGCTCATCCAGATAAATGCTTTCAACAGATCGCAGTCTCGACATCCCATTCTGTGAGGGTGCCTCTCAAATCTCAGAGTGCCAAAGAGCCACTGGAGAGCTTATTAAATATGCAGGATTCCCGAAGCCACTTGCGGAACTTCTGATGTGCAGTGGTTTGTGAAGGGACCCAGGACACACAGTTGCTAATAAAAACCCTAAGAAATTCTGATGGGAACCAATGGAGCAGGCTTAGGAAGCCCTGCTCTGTGCGATTTAACATCTCCCTTGGTCCCAATGTCCCCGGGGACAATAAGGGATTGGGGACAGAGTAAGACACAAAAGAAAGAAAAGTGGTCCAGATGCCCCTTCAGTCCTGTCAGCAAAGGGATGCCCAACATATTTTGCCATGGCAACTCTGCTTTTCTAGAGTTCTGCACTTCTCCATGAGAAGAGAATTCTGTCCTTCCCCAGACCCTTCCTCCTCTTCCTCCCCCTCAGGTTCAGGAAACTTGTCTCTCCTCTCCCACTGCCCTTTGTTGGGGAGCCCATTTCTCTCTCCGGCTTGTCCTCAGTAGAGATGGAGAACAGCAGGCCTCTCACCTCTGAACTATGCTCCTCCCTCACCCCACGGGCTTCACGGCCAAGAGTGGGCCCGAGGCAGATTTATGCCCCCGACTGCCTTATACAACAGCGCTCTGAGATTTTATCTCCCCGGGATACAAAATCCTGGCAATTACTAAGAGCATACTCTGCAGCCTGCCAACAGATTTCTCCACATGATCAATTTGAGAAAATTCAACTGCTTCTCTCCTCTTAGACACTTGGCTATTCTTGCATGACTTTCTAGCCCTTTAGAAGTGCTCAGCTTCTGACAGCCACCCCTCCCCGCACTCCCTCAGCTCGAGGGTCATTCCTCAGGCCTAGGGGCTGTTCACCATGACAATTCTCTGTGACTTGACTGGAAAGGCTGTATAAAACACACCATAGCCTTCTCACTGGTGCTTACCCACATGGTTTTGAAGGAGGAAAGAGCAAAGGGAAGGGAATGGTGCTTCCAGAGCTCCCGCTGAGCCGAAGGCACGGAACCGGGTCTAGAGGGTTGGTCTGGTGGAACCCTCCCAGTGCTGCTCAGAAACGGGTCATGTTGGCTGTGCAGATGAGGAAGCTGGGCCTCACAGAACCACAGCCTGGGGGCACTGCTGATAATTGGCTGAGTCCAGATCTCACTCAGGGCTTGTCTGATGCTTTCCTTGTCTCTTTGCTGTCCATGCACTGTTGCCAACAGTTCCTTCCTCCATTCATCTGGGCCCCATGGATCTGACTTTCCTTAGTCTAAACCAGCAGTGTTGAAGTGCTGGGTATTCACATATCTGCACATCAGACCCTTCCTCGGAGCTGTAGGAGGTACATGCTGAAAAAGGAGGAGGGGTGGTGAGACCTATAGCTTTTTAAGTTGCAAGTATTCAGTGGCTCCTATGTGTCTTCCCAGCATGAGGTACCATCGGGGGATACCAAAAAAAAAAAAAAATCTGAGTGTGGCCCTTGGCAGAAAGAAATTCCAGGACCTAATAATTAGGAAAAACAAGATGCATAAATTTTACTAATAACATACTCCCTCCCGGTGCTTCTCAAACCTTCATGTGCCCAGGAAGCATCTGGGAATCGTGTTAAAATGCAATTAAAATGTAGGTGGGGGGGGGCCTGACATCCTGTGTCTCTAACAAGCTCCCAGGTGTGGCTGCTGCTGGCTCACAGACCACACTTTGCATAGGGAAGGTCTAGCATTGCATGGTCTAGAGAGCCTAGAAGGGAGACAGCAGTTCAGTGGTGCGGCACCACCATGGGCTGTGGGGAGGCCATTCCCAGGGAGAGAGGCAGCGAGCAAAGCAATATGGCGGCCAGAACCCGATGGCCTGAGTCTGCCAGCCCTAAGCTCAAATTCCACTTGCCGCTCACCATCTGTGGAGCCTCGAACACTGACTGCACCTCGCAGAGACTCGGTTCTTTAGCAATAAGTGGAATTTATAATATGTATCTCATGAGACCAATAACAAACTACCAATTTTTGAGTCCCTCTACAAACTGTAATCCCAGGGCCAGGATGCAAATATGCAACCTCACAGTCTTAATCTCTCTGCTGACTACAGGGTACAAAAATGGTCAAGTAACTCACTCCGTGCCTCCACAGGAGGAATTCAATGAGAGGTGATTTTCTCATTCAGAGGCACAAAGTCAGAGGTGAGAGGACCTATTGTGGTGGAAGAGACAGGGCAGAAAACATTGGTTCTACAGTGGGACATCAAATGCGATCAGCTACACATAATGAGAAAATGCTCAATTTCCACAGTAATCATATAAATGCAAGACAAAAATCAATGAGATTATCGCTGGTCAACCATTAGTTTGGCAGGAATTAAAAAACAGACAACAGGGGCGCCTGGGTGGCTCAGTCGGTTAAGCGTCTGCCTTCGGCTCAGGTCATGATCCCAGGGTCCTGGGATCGAGCCCCACATCGTGCTACCTGCTCAGCGGGATGCCTGCTTCTCCCTCTCCCACTCCCCCTGCTTGTGTTCCCTCTCTCGCTGTGTCTCTCTCTGTCAAATAAATAAATAAAATCTTAAAAAAAAATAAAAATAAAAAACAGACAACATCCAGAGTTGGTAAAGGTGTGGAGAAGCAGGCATCCTCATACACTATTTGTGGGAGTGCAAATTATGGAGCTTCTGCAGGAGAATTTCATTCAACAACTAACATTTAGTGAGCACCTACCTTATACCAGGCACTGTTGTAGGCACCAGGCAGGGAACAGAATAGACAAAGCCCTTGTTCTCATGGAGCTTACATTATCAAAATTTTAAATATACATAATACCCAGAATTTTGACTCTAGGTGTCCATCCTGGAGAAATACTCAAAATATCCACAAGAGATATACATGTGCAAAAATGTTTGTTGCAGTCCTATCTGTAAATAGTAAACCATTGGGAAAACCTCAATGTCTGTCAGTAGGAAAATGGCTCCAATACACTGTGGTACATCCACACAATGGAATATAGTACAGGAAGTGAAAAAGAACGAGACAGATTCATATGTAGTGAGATGAACAGGTCTCCAAGTCCATTACTTGATGGCAATGAAAAAGGTCAGAAAAATACATACATTATAACCTCACTTCTATTAAAAATTCTTTATGTTTGCATATGAACACTGATATATGTGTAAATGCATAGAAGTAGGTCTGGAGATGGGGCATCTGGGTTGCTCAGTTGATTGAACGTCCGACTCTTGATTTCAGCTCAGGTTGTGAGATCAAGCCCCGCGTGGGGGCTCTGTGCTCAATGGGGAGTCTGCTCAAGATTCTCTCACTCCTTTCTCTCTCTGTCCCTCCACCCCTCAAATAAATAAATAAATCTTAAAAAAAAGAAAAGAAAAAGAAAGAGATCTGGAGAGACATAAACCAAACCAGGAAAGCCAAGGGGAATGACATTGGTGAAGGGTGATGGCAAAGAGGATCTTTAATATTTGACTTCGTTTAGTTCTTTACCATTTGAATTTTTCAAAATTGCATTCACAAATTATTCGTAACAGTTTTTTTAATTTTAGCTTTATTGAGATATAATTGACAATTAAAATTAAGATATTTAAAGTGTACATCATTGTGATTTGATATACATAGACATGTGAATGGATCCCTCCACCACCCAGTTAACTAACACACCCAGCACCTCACATATATATAATACAGTGTTATCAACTATAGTCACCCTGTTTTACATTAGACGCTCAGACCTTATTCATCTTATAGCTAAAAGTTCGTATCCTTTTACCAACCTCTCCCTATCTTCCCCTTCCCCAGTCCCTGGGAACCACTTTTCTACCCTGTTTCTATGAATTCTACTTTTTTGGGGGAGGGGCAGATTCCATGTATAAGTGATATCCTGCAGTATTTGTCTTTCTCCATCTGGCTTATACACTATTTTAATTTTAAAAAAGTCTGATTTAATGAAGACTTGACCCTAGATGCAATACAAAAAAGAAAAAGAAGAAGAAAGAAGAAGCCATAAACTAGAATTCTTTGTGACTACTGATAGTTTTTTTCCTAGTAAATGCAAGTTAGCAACACAAAACAGCATCTTAGGCCAACCTAACAAACGGTCAAAGTCGTCTAAGGCTTGGTCTCCAAGAGACCCAAAACACAGAGTGATGTCCTCTCTAGACAGACAGTGTCTGCACCAGTAAGAGGAAGGGGCTGGGCTTACAGAGCTGAGCCCAGCAGAGGCTGGTGACCATGGCCTCGTGCCCAGGGACCTTTAAGAGCAGCGCTGACAAACTGGAGCGAGTCCAAAGAAGGAAGGCTGAGGAGAGAAGCCTGCCTTGTGAGGAACAGTTGAAGGAACTGCGAATGTTTGCCCTGGAGTCTGGGCAATGCAGTGAAAGGAACAATAGTTACCCTCAAATCTTTGATGAGCTGTGGTTGGGGAGAAAAAAGAACTGCCCCGAGGACTTTCTGTTCTTACTGAGCTGAAATCACCCCAGTGCAGAACTCCAGGAAGCAGCCTTACACTGATTGCTTTCACTGACTTGGGTTTTATTTTTCTCTGAAGTTATGAAAATATTTGTGCACGTAAGAATCCAATTTTTTTTTAAAAAATAGCATGCATTACATAAATTGAGTTTTTATTTACAAAGGATGAAACACTTCAATAAGCTCCAACTAAAAGTTAACGCTGTGTTTGCTCTGTTTTCTCTTCAGGATGACATTCTGCTCAGAAAACATGGATGGCCTACAGCCCCACCCAACCCCGGAGAAAACCTTTGTGAGATGTGACGTAAACTCTAAAAAATTGAAGAGAAAGATCAGATGAGCTTCTACAAAGTTCCAGTGTGAAGAATAAATGATCTATTCTTCATCTGGAATGGTTATGTTATTTGGAAACCCAAGTTATATAAACAATCTTGCATAAAGTTTAAACAAAGTTTAGGTTTAAAGGGGGAGTATGTTTCACTATTCTAAAGTGAGCTTTTAGAAACTATATTATGTAACTGTATTCAAACATTTGTGTAACTAGAAATTTCCCTATTGTATCTCTGATTAAATGGTAATATATGCAATATATAAATAAGAGCCATTTTAGATCCATTGTCCTAATTTACAAGGTCTTTTACAGTTAAGTCAAATTCCCCATTATTTCCCTCCTAGTTTATTCTGATCCGTTTTTTGAACCATGCTGGAAAGGTACTTCTTTATGACAGAACCCATGCTTCAACAAAATGAAATTCCCATTAATCACTAGTCATATGTCCCCACATACACATGCTTTTTAAGACAATTCAGCTCACTAAAAGCAGAAAAATTCTAATTAAGCCAATAGCTGCCATCATGAAGGTTATACAATTATTTCACTGAATCAAACCAATAAAAGTAGAATTCTCCTAAAACTACTTAATGGCAACCTGAAAGCTGGACAGTTGGTCATTTTAACAATTAAATTACTATTGCACTAAATACAATTTTTCTCTTTTACTAATGCTCGCATTAAAAGCTAATGGAAAACTTACCTCAAAGACTTAGATATCAGATTTCAAACTGTCCAATAAATGAAGTAATGACGTTTTAACCAGCAAATTCCGTCACAAAACATGTGAAGGAAATACTAGCCCTGGTCATGACTTGTGTATGTGTTTCAAGTAACTCAGAGAGGGAGAGCACACTGTGTGCGCTATGTTACCGGACTTGACTTCCGCGTGGCTTCAGCCCTGCGCAGCTCATAACGCACCTGCTCTTCAGCAGAGCAGGGCAAACCAGAGCTGGTAAAGGACAAATCCCAAAGAGATGCCTGCCTCTGATGAAATCAGTTTAAGATTGTCTTACACGAGGGTACGTGGGTGGCTCAGTCGGTTACGCGTCTGCCTTCAGCTCAGGTCATGGTGCCAGGGTCCTGGGATCGAGCCCCTGCATCGGTCTCTCTGTTCAGTGGGGAGCCTGCTTCTCCCTCTCCCTTTCTCCCCTGCTTGTGATCTCTCTCTCTCTCTCTCAGATAAATAAATAAACTCTTAAAAAAAAAAAGGATTGTCTTACACAATTCCCTTTTATTTCCCTTGGAAAGACCCATAAAACTAAAGGATGGGGGTGGGGTGATAGGGAGAAAGAATAGCTTGGTCAATGTTGCCTCCTGTCCTGAATGCTGATCCTGCGGCAGAAGTAACTGACCACACTTTTTTTTTTTAAAGATTTATTTCTTTGTTTCAGAGAGAGAGCACATGAGCAGAGAAAGGGGCAGAGGGAGAGGGAGAGAATCTCAAGCAGGGTCCCCACTGAGTGGGGAGCCCAAAGTGGGGCTTGATCTCACAGCCCCAAGATCATGACCTGAGCCAAAAATCAAGAGTCAGATGCTCAACCGGCTGAGCCACCCAGGCGCCCCAGGACCTGACCACACTTTTAGGTGAAGTGTGTTATGTGTGTGCCCAGAAATAATAGATAGTAAAATGAACAATATTTCCCACTATGTCTAAAATAGTAAGATTTACAATAATATCACATTTGCATGGATTTGGCATGTTTTATCATTAACTGAACCAGAAGGAATTTAAAATAACACTTTTTAAAAAAACATAAAAGCACTCTTTGTTATACACCCTCCAGAGTCTATGCACACGTACACCAGGAAACACGGAAAAGAAAACTCATATCAGCCTTGAAAGTCATGACGACCAGAAACAGCCCAAATGTCCACCAGCATAACGCATAAATGAACTGAGGCATATTCTTACAAACGGACGGCCACAGAGATGAACCGAAGCTACACACACTTACAGGAACACGGCCCACTCTAGGGTCATGATATCCAGGGAGGCACTCGGGGCGCAAAATGTAAGGCAGCGCTCATGGGTTCGTATGTTTGCACAAAGACACCAAAAATGTATACAGTCTAATATAAGCCAAACTAAACTAGATTGTTGGAGAGGAATGCCGGAGGGATAAAACTCGAAGTTAAAAGCAATAAAGCCACCAGCACAACAGGGAGGCTGCGGTAGCTCTGGGAAGGAGGACGGACCCACTGGAGTTCCAGGTGCCAGAGGGACGGTACTTCTCACTCGGGGGACCGAGGCACGGGTGTTCATTTCTATAACCATTTTTTAAACTGTACATATGTATGCTATTCACTCACTTGGGGTATGAATGTCACATTTTGCAAAACAAAACAAAACAAAGAACCAAGAAGATAAAGGGCAGAGTTGAAACCACCATTTCTCTACGATAGTGTGATGCGTTTCAGTATTAATGTCATTTCACACAGAATATAATTAGAAATTAGTTCATCTTGGGCCACCTGGGTGGCTCAGTCGTTAAGCTTCTGCCTTCGGCTCAGGTCATGATCCTGGGGTCCTGGGGTCCTGGGATCGAGCCCCGCATCTGGCTCCCTGCCCAGCGGGGAGCCTGCTTCTCCCTCTCCCTCTGCTGCTCCCCCTACTCGTACTCTCTCCACCTCTCTCTGTCAAATAAATAAACAAATAAAATCTTTTTAAGAAATTATTTCATCTCTAGGAGGAAAACTTGAAGTGACACAGTATGTCATAACATTTTGGGCAGAGAACTCAATAAGCAAACCAACATGACAAATGGTTAACCAGAACATTTGAAACTCCTCTTGGCATGGGTTATTTTCACTTGGGAAGATGTGTTCATCGACATCCCATTTTCTGAAGTACATCTTGGTAGGGAAGTCAAATAGGGAAACTGAATAATGCAGCCACATCTGTTCATTGCACATGCAAAATGCTGGCTCGTGCACTCATTATATGCACCTCTCTCCAAAGAATCTGTATTTATGAGCCCACTCAGGAAAGATAACACTGGCATCCTGCCTTTCAGGCAAAAGCTTGTTTGTGCTTTTACTTCTAAGAGAGCACAAGGAAAGAGACAGAGGAGCCTCGATTACACTGCAGCTGGGCTCTTTGAGGTGCCTGAAGTCAGGGAGAAGGAAACAATCACTCCATTCACTCTAAATGAATGCACTCTCCTCCACAGCAAAGCTGACTGTCCTCAGTGTTCACCTTGATCATGTTGTTGCAAATATTGTGAAAGCTATGACCAAAGTTGCACATCCCGGGGTGGGAGGGGGGTGGCACAAAGCAAGAAGCCAAGCTGCCCAGGGCAATGCGCCCCGCCCCCCCCCCCCAGAGCCAGATTAGAAGAAAGTCAGATGGATGGGAGACAGAGACAAGCAAGGGCAAGAAACAAGAAGGGAATCCCAAGAGTCGCCATCTACCCGCTAACCTTATAGGATACTACATACTTCAGCTCCAATCCCAGTACATGATCAATGGCCCCCAGACACCCCATCCTTTTCGCATCTCTGCCTTTTCTTATACCTCCTCCCTCTAACCCTCTCCCCTCAATTTCCTCCTCCCTGCCTAAGTGCATCTTATTTCTCTATCCAGGCCCGTTATTCTCACAGTTATCTCCTAGCTCCGTCCAGCCCTTGGGGATCTTTCTAGTCTCTGAGTGCTCCCTTGGTAGTCAGTCATTCCTGCCCCCTCCTCTCTGGCTCCTCGGTCTCCTTGTCCTCGGCTCCACTCTTCCAGGTCGGCTCTCTGGGGGCCTGGGCCTCCTCTGCTCCCTCACTTCTCTCTCCCTAGGCAACCTCATCCACTGTGCAGGCTTTCCCGTCGACCGTGTACCACAGCTTCGGTGTGGGGCTCTCCCCTGTGATGCAAATGCCCATGCAGCAGTGCCCCATGTCTCATAAGTCCAGAAGGTTCCACAATGAACCTCTCTCCTGCCTTCCCGAACCCACGGGTCTCCATGCCCCCTGCTCTGTGGCTCATGAATGTCCACACCACCCCTCAACCGCTGATGCCCAACACTGGGGCAAGGTGGTGGGGGAGGGGGTCATCCATAATGTCGCCTCTCCTCTGGGCCCCCACGATTGAAGAGTCACCAGATCCTTCCGCACACCCTCATCTCTGCACCGAGGCTGCCATCAGTCCAGCCCCCACCGCCGCTCTCCTCGCTGGACGTTTGCAACAACTTCCCACCTCTTCCCGCTGCATCCACTCTTCTCATCACAGCACCCAGGGAAGGCTTTAAAAAAAAGGTGGCTGGGGTCAGATCCTATCATTGTCCTATGTAAAGCCGTTCAAAGGAAAAAGTCCCATATTATTCCCCTAACCTCCAAGGCCTCTGGCCAAGCCCAGCCCTTCCCTCCAGTCAGCCTCCTCTGGCCCTGGATCCCCCTGTCGCCGTCCACCAGGTCTCAACCCAGCCTGCAAGGCACTGGAACTGCCTTGGAAAACTTAAAAGCCACCGGTGTGTCCGCCCTAGAGATTTTTATTTACTTGGTCTGGGCAAGGCCTAGGCATTGAGACTTAAAAGCTTTCCAGATATTCTAACATGCACTGAGTTTGAGAACCGAAGTTTGAAAACAGTGGGTCTAGACACACGGGCCACCTTTCAGTTCCCTCAAAAGTGTAAACCTCTCTCCTACCTCTGGGCCTTCTCCCATCGTTCTGTCACTCACGCCCCCTCCACTTCTCCCAGCTTCTTCACTGGCATCCCCCCCCAGTTCGGGTGTGACTGCCTCAGGGATAATTTAAGGAGGGTGATCCCACCCTCCAAAAGCTTCTATCAGCTCATCCTGTTCTCCATAACTCTTAACATCTTTTCATTCTTCTGGAAAAATTATCTGTGGCCAGGCCCTGTGGAGCCGTGAACAAAAGGAGAAATCAATAACACTGATCCCGTCTTTATATAAAATTGTGTTATTTTATTCATCATAGGTTTTTTCATTAATTTTGACCTTTTAAAAATAGTGCCTTAAAATATTACTTATTTTAATAAGTGAGTTTCTAGAGCCCCTCTTCTACTGGGCACCCAGGGCGAGTGCCTCCCACCACCTCACCCTCGTCCTGGCGATTTATGGGACCGGTTATCCAATGTCTGTCTCCCCCACTGGATGTTGTCAGGCTCTGTGAAATCAGGGAGAGACTCTAGCTGTTGGCTGCTTTATTCTAAATGCCCAGCCCACTGTGGCACAGAGTTGCCATCTTGCAAATACGTGTTGAACCAACAAGTATGGGTCAGTCATCCTTTTAGAGGTAGGTCTAGTCTTTCTGAATACACTGTAAACCCCAACTACTGTATCTGTTCACAACAGAGTTCACCGCTTTCTCATCTGGTTCAAAAACACAGACAGATTGGGGTAGGAGGTGGCTTCCCTTCCCACCTCAAGGACAACGCCATCTCTTCCCACCTGCTAGCCTCCCCCCAGCCTGGCTCAGCCTCTGCCTCAGTCAGTTCATTAAAAGCCCTTGTGTTCCTTGACTACATTTTTACTTTTTTTTTTTTTAAAGATTTTATTTATTTATTTGAGAGAGAGAATGAGATAGAGAGAGAGAGCACGAGAAGGGGGAGGGTCAGAGGGAGAAGCAGACTCCCCGCCGAGCGGGGAGCTCGACGCGGGACTCGATCCCGGGACTCCAGGATCATGACCTGAGCCGAAGGCAGTCGCTTAACCGACTGAGCCACCCAGGCGCCCCATTTTTACTTTTCATGTAGGTCTATCACAAAAAGGATTTTCTAGACACTGAGAACTCTCTTCGTGCCAAATAAGTTAGAGTTGGGGGTGACCATACAGATCATCTGTAGCAATGGTTCTCAAACTGTGCTGTGCCTGGGCACCTTGTCCACTGCCATTTGGGACTCAGTCCACCACGGAGCCCGAGAACTTGCATTTCTGGCAAGCTCCCAAGTGATGTCATTGCAGGTATAACCACTGCTGGTCCCCAGACCACCCTGGGAGTAGCGTGAATGCAGGCCAGTGTTTCCCACCCGGCTCTAATGATCTGCAACTAATGAAAATACAGCTTCCTAGACCCCCTCCTGTGGGGATTCTAATTCAGCGGGGTGAGGAGAGGTCCCAGAGATGTTTATTTTTACAAGTTTCCTGGGTAATTCTTCTCATCAGAATATTTGGGACAACACTGACCTCATCCAAAACCTTCCTCTCGGGAGGAAGCTCTTGGCTGAGCACCTACAAGTGGAGGGAAGTCCCTACACTTGCAGAGAGGAGATCTGGCTGCCCGTAACTTCCCCTCTTCAGGTTCTTTCCTGGAAGCCACAGAGACCAAATTAATGCCTCAAATAGCTGAGCACAGTCTGTATGACACTGGGAGCACTTCAGGGCAGAGGTTTTCATGTGTTCTTGGGTTTCGTTTATGTGGTTGTTTTAAATTTCTCATTTTTAAGATGTTTTACAGAAGCATGAAAGCAACAGGTGAAACGATGCAGAGATGTTACAATCACCTCCCTGCATCCCCCTCATGCCCTACACCAGTGAGCTAGGGCAGGGAATAGGAAGCCTCCCACGATGTTCCTTCAAACACCCACGAGCATTTATACACCCCCCGGTTTTGACTGTTTGTTGTTTTCACCGATATAGAATCATAGTATATAGATCACTCGGCAACTTGCTTTTATTTTTTAGGTAATAATGTATCATTCGTATCCCTGTAAGGCAGGAGCTACAGATCGTTTCCTCATTCCCATATAAGTAGAATTATACATGGTAGAGAAATTAGTACAATATTTTCCTACTCTTCTTGATTGGGCCAGTGCCTTGTCCCTTGACCCATGTTGACAACTAGAGGTGTAACTGAAATTTGCCTACAGCCATATACCCAAGCGTATATACACATTCTCATGTGGAAGGGAGATATCCCTGTTTTACAAAAATGCGATATTATATATTCTTTTCAACAGATTGATTTTCTGACTCAACAGTGCCTCCTAAAATCTTTCTAGGTCAATTGATACCGCTATTCATTATTTTGACGACTGAATAATATTCTACATTGTAGGGCTGTCTTAATGTATTCAAATAGTCTTACACCAAAATGTCTTCACTTTGCTTACAACTCTTTGCCCTCCTGAAAAATGCTGCATTTAAAATCATATCCTACATCTACCTATTTAAGGGAAATGTTTCTAGCAGTGGAATTGCTAGATCAAATGATTTTTTTTTAATTTAATAGATGTTGCCCTGTTGCTTTCCCAAAACAATGCAATAATTTGCAGCTCCACCAGCAGTGTATGAATTTTCTCCCCACCTCCTTCCAGGCAGAGATATTTATTGCTTATTTTAGTTTTTGCCAGTCTGATGAGTATAAGGGATGACCTCATTGTTACTTTATTCTACATTTCCCTACCTACTAATGAGCTTGAGAATCTTTCCAGATGGTTATTGGATTTGCCTTTCTGTGAATTAAAATGTTCAAATCTCATTTGCTGTTAGAATGCTTGTCTTCTTATCAGTTTGTAAAAACTACATGTTTTATGAAATATGTTAACCCTTTATCTTTCCGCTTCTTTGCAAACATTTTTCCAAACCTATTCCTCTATCGATTTTAATTATAGTATTCTTTGCTATACAGTAGTTGGATTTTTTTGTTTAGGTCATAAAAGTCTAACATTTTGGGGCACCTGGGTGGCTTAGTCATTAAGCGTTTGCCTTCGGTTCAGGTCATGATCCTGGGTTCCTGGGATCGAGCCCCACATTGGGCTCCCTGCTCAGTGGGAAGCCTGCTTCTCCCTCTCCCACTCCCCCTGCTTGTGTTCCCTCTCTTGCTGTGCGTCTCTCACTGTCAAATAAATAAATAAAATCTTTGGAAAAAAAAAAAGTCTAACGTTTCTTTTATAACATGGATATCATGGTAATTTTATTCAATCCCCCCCAAATCACTGTTAATGTTCTAATTGGGAATCATATGAAATACAGAAATTAGCAGAAGAAAAACTGAGCATTTTGTTACATGAGGTCTTCTCATTCAGGAATATGGTATGTTTTCCATTTGTTCAAGTCTTTTTTTTAAGATTATTTATTTGAGAGAGAGCAAGAGAGAGCCGGGGGGGAGGGAAGAGGGGGGCGGAGGCAGAGGAAGGGGGAGAGAGAATCCCAAGCAGAATCCTTGCTTAGCTCAGAGCCTGACACAGGGCTTGGTCCCACACCCCTGAGATCACAACCTGAGCCAAAACCAAGAGTCGGATGCTCAACTGACTTTGTCACCCAGGCACCCTTCAAATCTTGTTTCATGTCCTTCAATAAGCTTTTACAGTTTTTATTTATTCCTAAGAATTTTAATTTTTTGTCTTTATTGAGAATAGAATTATTCATACCATTTCTATTTAATAGTGGTTATTACTATATAGAATGGCTTTTGGGTTTTGTTTATATATTCTGTATTTGTCCACATTATGAAACTATCTTACTAACTCTATTTGGTTTTTTCCCTACCAGAATTTCATGGTATACAATTGTGAAGTTCTTCTTAGAAAGTATATTGTAAGCCCTAAGGGGTGACTGTGGAAGGAGCTGAAATGTCAGCAGCATTCCTGTTCTCGGGCTATTGAATGCAATGGCCCAGTAGGAGCAGGATCCTATGATCTCCTGGGTTAGTCTTAGAAAGTACATTGTAGGGGCGCCTGGGTGACTCAGTCGTTAAGCGTCTGCCTTCGGCTCAGGTCATGATTCCAGGGTCCTGGGATCGAGCCCCGCATCGGGCTCCCTGCTCAGCAGGAAGCCTGCTTCTCCCTCTCCCACTCCCCCTGCTTGTGTTCCCTCTCTTGCTGTCTCTCTCTCTGTTAACAAATAAATAAAATCTTTAAAAAAAAAAAATTCACCATCACTTTGTACTCCTTTCCCACGCTTGGAGGCATCTGTCCTTGCTTTTCTGATAAAAAAAAAAAGGCAAAATAAAAGCTGTGTGCAGGATTCAGCGGCTGCTGCTCTCCCTTGCAGAGGCAGCCCTGCCCGGCCACTCAGATTGGTGTCTGAGAACATTATTTCGGTGCGTGACGACATACAATCCCTTCATCACCAAAAAGACGAGATATAGATATATACATAGTGAGTGATTGTTTTATTGTTTTTCTCACTTTACTGGGTTTGCCAGAAGTTCCAAGACAACGTTAACTAAGAATGCTAGTAGCGGACACCTCTGTTTCATTATTGATATTGATATTGATATTGATTAACATTAACGCTTTAATGTTCTGCCTTTGTAATACATCTTTTTTTTTGGTTTTGGCAAGTAAACTTTATTGTATTTAGGTGATTTTCTTCTATTTTTATTAGAATTGGCTGTTGAAATTTAGGAAATGCCTTAGTAATATAAAGATTTTCTTCTTTAGTTTATTCATAAAATAAATTATGCTCATAAATTTCCTGATACTGGCTCACACTCGCGTTCTTGGATTAAACCCTCCTTGGTTTAACAATGCATTTTTCATTTTTTACATTTTATAACATTTTTTATAACATTTATAACATTGCTGGACTTGACTTGCTAAAATTTTATTTAGAATTTTGCCTTTGTTGGGGCGCCTGGGTGGTACAGTCTGTTAGGCGTCCAACTCTTGGTTTTGGCTCAGGTCATGATCTCAGGGTCCAGGGATCAAGCCCTGTGTCAGGGCTCTGTGCCCAGCATGGAGTCTGCTTAAGACTCTCTCTCCTTCTCCCTCTGGCCCTCCCCCCCCACCCCCCAATCTCTCTCTTTCTAAAATAAATTAAAATCTTTTTAAAGAAAAGAAATTTGCCTTTGTTTTCATAAGTGAAACTGATCTACTTTTTTGGTGCTATAATTTTCATGTTTAGATATTCTACAGCTTTAATATATGGCCTTGAATAGATAAGATTGTGATGATCTTTTTATTTTTTTAATTAGAGAAAAACAGCTATGAAACCATCTGGTCCTTGTGCTTTTGCATGTAATATTCTTCGGTTTTCAGCTTTTACTTGTTTATTGCATATAACATTTATTAAAATTACTCTTGTGAAATGCCTTCAAGCAAGAGAAATACAAAGTTATATATGATCACAATCATGAGTAAATGAAGACGTAACATTAAAGCACAGGAAAAAAATCCCAAACTAAACTGAAATTCAAATAATCCTGCCTGAGGTAACTGAGCAAACGCACACATTTTTCATGACTTAATAAGATTAAGTCATAGGAACGCTATGTAGTGCTCTGTCCAACATTAAATTTAGATATAATCCACCAAAGGAAAAAAAAAGGGGGAAACCAATAGACTATAAAGTTAAATTAGTTAACTATAAAGAGAAACTATGCTGGAGAATGATAATATTTCTCCCAAGATCTAGAGATACTCTTCTTAAGAATATATTTAAATACTATCTTTTTAGGAAGTACATTTGGAATAATTCTAAGTTCTTGCAATTCCTGGGTGATTGGCAGGTTCATTCATTGCATGGCTGATGCGCTCTGAACAGCCCACTTGTTTGTTTTCTACCTTATATCCTGAAATTCTAATGGAATAAGAGGTACAATGAGTCTTATTTTTTTAACAATGACATACAGTGACATGGGTAGGCCCATAAAATAGGCCCATTAATTTAGGAATATAAAGTAATGTACTTTTTAAAAGTAATGTACTTAAAAAAAAAGGGTTTCTAGAAAAAAAAAAAAAACATCTAAAGGACTACATAAGTTACGTCTGTAAGATCTCCTCTGAGTCTGGGGTGTCTGGGTGACTCAGTCGGTTAAGCCTCCAGCTCTTGGTTTTGGCTCAGGTTATGATCTTGGGGTGGTGGGATGGAGCCCTGCCACCCCGCACTGAGTTCCAACCTCAGCTTGGAGTCTGCTGAGGTTCTCTCCCTCTCCCTCTGCTCCTTACCCCACTCTTGCGAGCAAGCACATGCACGCACTCTTGCTCTCTCTCTCAAATAAATAAATAAAATCTTTAAAAAAAATAGTAATGGTATGTAAGTTTATAAGTTTTCCTCTGAGTACAGATTTTGATATAAAGCATTCCCCCTTTCCAAATGCTTTCTAGTTTGCTGTTTTAGCTCTATTTTCCTCTATGCTCCAAAAGTTGGCCAGGAAGTATTCCTTCATTTATAAATAAGCTATTCTGGACATCTAAATTTTTTATCTCTAACTTTATTGAATGTGGCAACAAAAATATCTCATGTCTAAATTTGGTAAGGTTTTCTTTGTGATCAAGCACATAATCGATTTTTATAATGTTCTATGAATATATAAAAATCTGGCTTTTTTTCATTTAAGGGACGTAAGGTTACCTGTATATCTATTAAATTGAGTATGTTGATTGTATTATGCAGTTCTTCTATATCCTTATTTTTTGTATATTTCGATTCTGGAAAACATGTTTTGAAATCTACAAAATTTTTATCAAGTTGTCTTTGCATCTACATTGTTTAGTATACATAGGATTACTAATGTTAATTCTGCATATGTGCTTTATATGGTTATGTAATATCCCTCTTAGAGTGCCTTTAGCCTTACATTCTTCCTTGTCTGCTATTAATTTTACCATTCCTATTTTCTTTTTCATTATGCTTGCATGGCATCTTTGTCCATTCCTTCACTTTCAACTGCTCTTTATATTTCTTTAAAATTTTGTTTCAAGATATTGTCCTTCTAGATAGTGTATAGCAGACTTATTTATATTTCTAGCTCAATCTGTGTCTCTGACTTTTAATGGGAAAATCCAGTCCATTCACATTTAGCGTAATGATTAGACGGCTCCTGGTATCTCATTTATTTGGTGGCTTATTCTACTTATTATTTCCCCCTTTTACTTATATTTATTTTTGCAGGTTGATCAAATTGATCTTATTTTCCCCTTTTCATCTTATTACATGACTTCTCTTGTGAATCTCCATTCTCTTTCCAGCTACTCTCTCTTTCCTTTTGCTCATAATCAGATACGTACTTCTTTACCACAATATGAAAACCAGACATATATTTCTCCCACCAAAACACTCCATTCCCCCACTACTTGCACTCCAAACTTCAGAATACTTTCACTTCCTCCACCAGTTCCACAGCCACTCCCCAGATGAGACCTTTGGAACACTTCCCTCCTCTTCACCCACCCCCGGTGCCCAGATTCACTGAGATTCGCTCCTTATTTTTAGTTCCAGACTGTTTTTAGAAGAGTTGTCAAGGCAGATGGTGATGTGATCAATCCAGAAAAAGAATATACTCTTACAGAGTGGAGAGCCCAGCCACACTCAACAGTCTGAGGAACAAGCTTCTCTGTGCTTTGAGTACCCAGGTGATGATGATACACCCGGATTTGGGTGATGATTCCTTTTACCATTTTATATTCTCCTCGCCCTTCCTCAGTCTTCTGGAGACTTTGACTCTGAATTTATGTGCTAGGTAAAAGCAAGCGGTAACGTATTCTCGGGTTAATCTGCAGGACTGAGTGAACTGAAGGTACAGAGGTTTGTCTTGGTGGATTTCCACACAATCCTCTTGGTTGGTCAGCAGTTTTCCACCTTGTAGCTTCCAGTGTTGTAGATAAGCAGTCCAGTGCTAGGATGATTCTTTCCCTTTTAGGGGTAACTTGTTCTCTGTAGAAACGTGTGAGATTTTTCTCTTTCTTGTAGCTCAAAGATAGAATACGCCTAGGAGTCTTTTCATCATCAGTCCTTCCTGGAACTCTGTGAGATGCAAGTCTCTCTTCAGCTAAGAAATTTTTCTTGTATTATCGATTGCCTCTTCTATCACACCCCCCACCCTCCTTCTGGATTTCTATCCATCTTTTGATTTATATCTGTGTATTTTTGCTCTGTGCCTTTAGGTGTATCTTTCTCTTATCTTCCAGGAGACTAATTCAGACATCAACAGTGACCTCTTTCTCCTTCAATTCATCTCTTGAAATTTTTACATCAAAATCATTTTTGGTCTCAGAAAATCAGTGTGTGTGTGTGTGTGTGTGTGTGCTGCACTTAAATCTCCTTAACTTTTCTTATTCTTCTGCTTCAAAGCAGCTATTTCTGTACTGAGGATTCTGCTTGTAATTCTTCTCCATTAGGCTGCTGGGCCACATTAGGAATCTTTTCCTTTGTTTGCTCACTGGGGCTCTGTCCCGTGTCCTGGGATACCTTAAATGGCAGCACTCCCAAAGCAGTAGAAGGAACAGTAGTCTCAGCCTCCCCTGGCCCAAGCTTAGCAGCAGATGGGCAGCCAGTCATCTGGTGAGGCATTAGGAGGAAGCCCTTCCTCCTCTTCTCACCTCTCCAACTCAGGGATGGAGGCAACTCAGTCCATCTGTTCAGCTCTTTAGGAACCAGGGAGACCAGGTACACTCACAAGGACCTTCCCCCTGCTCCCCTCCTTGTGGCTCTCTGTTTTGCTCCTCTCTCTGTCAGGATTCTGCCAGAGCCTAGAGCCTCACCCACATTTGGGGCCTTGTCTGCCTCCTGGAGGCCCCGGCAGCTGCTCTTCTCAGGAGAGGCAGATGGGTTACACTGCAAGTAGAAAAGAGGCAGGATGTGTTCAAGCTGCTATCTTTCCAGAATCCCCATTCCTCGTGCTTGAAACTTCTTATTTTTGCATTCCAAGGTACTCAATAAATATGACTGAATAAATGCCACCACTCTCACCTCACATCTCCTTTGGTACAGCTTCTATAGATTATGATGCTTTAGGAAGCTAACAGAAACAAGCTTAAATTAAAAAAAAATTTTTTTTTTTTTTAGTCTTACAAAGAAGTTAAGTCCCAAGGTAGGGTGGGCTTCAGGGATGGCTGATTCAGCAGCTCAGTAATGTCATTAAGATGAAGTCTTTTTTTCTCTTTTCTCTCCTCCACCATCCTTGACGTTGGCTTCATCCTCAGGCTGATAGCAAGTTGGCTACTACCATTCCAGGCAGCATACTTAGACAAGACGACATCCAGAGAAAGAAAAGTAGAAATCCCCTCATATCTCACTGGCCAGATTGGGTTACAGGCCCATTCCTACTCTTGGCAAGGGTAATGGGATTAACCAAAGACCAATCAGCCCTAACCACATGGCTGTTTGAGAAGATACTTAAAATCAGGGAACACCTGCTTGCAAGCTAAATGTTCTCAGTTCAATAAGCAGTTTTTCACATGAAAACAAGAATAGTTGGCATTTGAGTACTCACCATATGCAAGGTGCCTTACAAACACGCTCATTTAATCTTCACCAAGTACCCTGAGGTGGCTAGTATTATTATCCTCATTTCACAGATGAGGTACCCAGAGCTTAACTAACTTTTACAAGGTCACACAGTTAATGAACCATCATTTCCCTCCTTATAGATTCTATATGTCTATGAATGCAGCCTACCATTGCAGTAAGCAACACAGAACATCCTTTACATATTAATTCCCTTGAGCCCCATATGAGAGCTATAATTAGGTACTCTACTTAAAGATACTGTCTTTCGTATCCTGGAGCCTGGTAACTAGCTAACAGTGCAATTCATTCATGGCAGACCACTCGCTATGCTCTCCCTGCTGCTGCTGGGACTGTGCAGGGGTGTTTGGCTATGCTTTGGAGTTTCCCCTTTGTTTTATTATGTAACAAGCTCAAGAATTAGAAATTGTATTATAAAACAAGCCTTAAGATCTGAACATGGAACAGCTGGGCCCTATATATTAAACACTCTTGGCTTGCACATTCGTTTTGTCTTTTCCCTTAGAAACTAACAAGAGTCTGGGAAGTCAAACAAGTATCTTAAACTCCTGTCTACACACAAAACTCTTCCCACTGGGGGCTCTGCAGTGTGTGTGTGTTTATGTTTAATTATGTGTTTTCCCATTATAAAAGCAATACATGCTTATAGAACGTATCTGGGGAAATGTACCTGGAGCTCTACTCCCCAACTCTCTCCCACCCCCAAGATAATCCTGTTAACTATGTGGTTTATATCCATAGACTTTTTTTTTGCATTTCTTTTTAATTTTTTATTATGGAAATATTTAAATATACATAAAAGTAAAAATAGTATAATGAAGCCCAATGTTTCCACCACTCAATTTCAACAATCAACATTAACAATGTACTGGGGGTGCTTGGCTGGCTCAGTCAGAACAGCCAGCAACTCTTGATCTCAGGGTCATGAGTTCGAGCCCCATGGTGGGTATAGAGATTACTTATATAAATAAAACTTAAAAAAAATAAAACCCAGGGGTGCCTGCGTGGCTCAGATGGCTAAGCCTCTGCCTTTGGCTCAGGTCATGATCCCAGGGTCCTGGGATCGAGTCCCATATCCGGCTCCCTGCTCAGCGGAGAGCCTGCTTCTCCCTCTCCCTCTGCAACTCCCCCTGCTCATGCTCTTTCTCTCTATCTCTCTGTCTCAAATGAATAAATTTTAAAAGTCTTTAAAAAAATAATAAAATAAAAACCCAGTGTCTTGTAACATATTTGACATTACAATGGAGTTAGTGACTTTAAAAATTATTTATTATAAAAAGAATCCAAGTTCATAAAAAATTCAAACAATATGGAAAGATATAATCCTCTTCCCAAACCTTTCCCAAAACCTTAATTCCAGTGTTCAGAAATAGCCATTTTTAATGTATCAATTTAGACATTTTTATACATAAATTACATATTTTTACAAACTTAAAAATGTTTACATACAAGAAATCAGACATATTTATTAATACTTGCTTTTTCCACTTAGTCTCTCTTGGACATCATTAGGAATAAATATGGAGAGGCGGCCTGCATTCTTCAACAGCTACAGTGTTCCACTGGAAAGCATACTTAACCCAGGAATGCAGGGAGGGTGACAGATAGATAATTTGAAAGATACGTAGATTCTGTCTCTAAAGCCAGAGGTTTACAAAGTGGGTTGTTCATATACCCAGGTCTGTGCAAAATGACTCATTGGAATGTGGAATAACTTCCATTAACTTTTAACCTTCTCCTTAAAAGTTTTGCATATTTTCAAACATACATAATAGTGCAACAATACATTTATATGTCCTTATCAGGAGTATGCACCCAAGATCTTTAAGTGTGGGGTATCAGATCAACAAAGCTGAAGATCACTGTCCCAGGCAGCTGTTTTAATGAATGCCACAGAAAGCAGAGAGGTTTCTAAGAGGTGAAGGAGGGGCCAGGTCACCTGTCCTCTGAGTCTCTGCAACCTGTCGTCCCCCCACGGCCCTTGGCATTGTGTGTTGTAGCATTCGTGAAACTCCAGCCCAATGAGAACTCCTTATGTAAGCAGAATCTGTTCCTGGATGGGGACCCTACAAAGGTACCCGCCATCTAAGCAGCGATCCCCAAAATGCTTCTGCGGAGCCCAGACTCTTCAAGGGGAGAAAGAGGAGAAGAGTTAACTGGTTGGGAGCACTGCATGCTCTAAGACCCTTTTAGAGATCATAGTGGAGGCTCTGAAAGGTACCTCATTTAAAATAAATCAATAAATGAAAATAAAAATAAACAAAAACATGTTTGATTTTAACTCAGCATTTCCATTTGACCCTGGGATCCATACCCCCTCCCAACTTTTTTTTTTTTTTTCTGAATATTTGTCTAAAAACCCACATAACTAGAATTTTGTGGGAAAACTTTATAGAAAAATGTTGATCAGGAGGTTTGTGGCGGGAAAATACGACCTACAAAATGTTTAACTTTCACTTTTCGTTATGAAATAGTCAAATAAAAAATGCCATAGACAATTTAGCTTAAGAAAACACTTGTTCACACATGAAGAAGCTAGGGCCTCCCCATTTAATTTCTAATTCGAGCTTTTATGAATCCAGCTCTCCTTCTGCCAGGAGTTACAATTTGTTGCTTACACACTCAAAAGCTAAGCTGTATTTTTCCCATTCACACAGAATGTGGTGGGTAGATTTTATTCTCTATAAATACAAGTGCATATTAGATTTTGAAAGAAAATTTCTCCCTGGGGGCAAAGGGAGGAGGTCGTGCAGCCAGGGGATTTAGAATCAGAGATGTTAAAAGTTAGAAGTATGGGTGTCCGTAATATGTTGTAATGAGACTAACATTTGTGCTTATCTTGTGAAATTAGCTTCATTGCCTATTTACGAAGCACACACCCTTTATTAAAATATAAATATTTATGGAACACTTACTACGACCAAGTTCAAGGACATAGAGACTAACAAAGTAGAGGAACCAAGAGGGAAGGGGCAATCCAGGCAGAGGGAAAAACAAACCCACGGGCATGAAAGTATGACAGAGCAGGAAGCAGTCAAGGAACCACCCTGCAATGACATCACTGCTCAAAGCTTGTGACGAGAAGTTTGGACAAGTTTGAGCAAACTTTTACTAAAACTCCTAAACTCAGCTCAAGCCTATCTCCTCTGGGGAGTCATGTCAGCTCACATGTGCATCTCCTCTGAGCCTCTAGCCACCCTGTATCTGTAGGTTTTACAGCACAAATCCCTCAGCATTCTAATTGCTGGGCTCTTTTTTCCTACTAGGTTATGAGCTCCCTGAGAGCACAGATTGCTGTCCCTGGAGGGCTGTGAGGACAGAATGCAGGAGGTTGGTAAGAGAATGGGAATTGAGGTAGCCACTGAGTATCGATGATCCTTTCCAGAGCTTGGCTTAGATGAAGCAGGGTTAGCACGGCCGTGTGGCACGAGCTAGGACAGAAGCATGTACAGAATGCCAGAGCGCACATCAGAGGGTCACCTCACTAAGCACACTATGAGGTTAGATGTCCTGATCCTGAGTTGATGGGCAGCCATGGCTCAGAGGAAAAGGTCTGAAAAGCCAAGAGCCTTTCACAACCTCCAAACTGTTAGGCCAGCCAACATCCCCAAGAACCACCACCAAGTAGGACATATCTGCCAAAGGAAAAGCCAGTTCTTCAGTAAATGAATACAGTGCTAAGCCAAAATGAAAAACCACCCTTAAAAACTCACAAGGGAATCTGAATGGCTAGGTTTACATATAATAAAATCAAGAGCAAAAAATGTTACCTTTCCCCAAAGAAAAATTAGCTATCAGCACCCAGTATAGAACCTTCCAATATTATTAAAAACTCTATTTGAGCCACTTACCCCTTTTCTTCATCCTTCAGATTTGGGCTCAAGCATCACTCTTGGGGAAGTCTTCCCTGACCTTCCTGACCAGGTCCCACCTCCTCCCTCAGTCCCATCCCTGCATGATCAGCTCTCCCATCAACAGAAGTGTCCGCTCCGTAGCATTTATCAGGCTTGAGATTGTACATGTACCCACATGATTATTTGATTAACATCTGTCTAACCTACCAGACCGTAAGCTTCACGAGGGCAGGGACATTGTTACGTTCACCAATATATACCTATTAATCTAGCAGATGTGCTGGCACAACCCAGCGCTTAATGATCCATCCCATGAATAACTGAGGTTACCAGCGCATGCCAACCAGTCTATGCATACCTTCAGAGCCGAAGAATTCCAAACATCCTCTGAGATACGACTTCAAGGAAGTGGGCGGGGGGGGGGGGGGTTTAAAAGGTCAATTCACTTATTTAAAGATGCTACTAATAGGAACTTATGGAAAATGAGAACTAACTACAATCACAAAACTAAATAGTGAAAATCACAACATATTGACACCTCGATTTATAAAAACTGGGCTTTTTTGTTAGAAATACAAAGCCTAAAACTCCCATGCCCAAAAGGCAGAGGGAAAAAAGTGAAATACACATTTAGAATGAATGAAGAATGGCTAATTCGTTCAGTATTTGCTTTTCCAAAATTATTTCGAAAACTCATGCAATGCAATCACTTTTTATATAAGACAAACTGCACTCTATCAAATTATTCTAATTTCTTTATACTGAGAACAAACAACTCCAGGATATCTTTTTAAAGATATATTTCCACCTCTGGAGATCATCATCATTTCAACAAGAAAGAGTAGAGTTTATTTATTCTATTTCTTCTACTACAGGACACACAGGTTAAATGTGAATAAATAAGACCAACAAAAACTAGTGCGCAAAGAGGGATAGAATGGCCCGCTTGCTATGACTGCTGAATGACTGACAGCTTCAAGCATTTACCTTAGCAGTTGAAATCAGTTAATCATTCATAGTAACTGGAGCAGAATATAATTAATTATGTTAGCTTGACTGATTCAAGTTTAATTACAGTAAAAAAAATCATTATAAAAAATCATTATAAAAAATCATTGTAAATATAGGCTATTATCATGAATGGTTGTTGAAATAAAAACAATGCGTTTCTGTATGAATTTGATTCATACTTAAAAAAAACATTTATGGGAAATTTCTAACATAAACACAGGTAGAGAAAATAGTACCTGTATAATGAATTCCCAAGTACCCATCACCCAGTTTCAGTAATTATCAACTCATGGTCGTCTGTATTCCCACACACTACCCAGCTCAAACTCCTCAATTATTTTTAACCAGATCCTAAATGCTGTATTGTTTCATTTTTAAGTATTTCAATTTGCATCTCTAGGAGGGCTCCTTGTAAAAATGTAACCACAACACCATTATCACACCTAAAAATAACCGTAAAACTCCTTAAAGTCATCAAATATCCAGTTATTTCCAGATTTCCCCAATGGTCTCATTTTTTAATTAAGTTTATTCAAATCAAGATCCAAATAAGCCCATAAATTGTATTGGTAGATACAATTTAGGTAGGAACATAACTTCAGTCTCTTTTAACCCATCTTTTTTTCCCTTGCAATTCAGTTATTGAACAAACAGGTTATTGGTCCTATAGTCTTCCAGAGTCTGGATTTTGCTGATTGAATCTCTTGTGGTATCAATTAACATGTTCCTTTCTTTTCTGTATTTCTAGTAAAGAGGTGATCAGTTACAGAGGCTCAATCAGCATCAGATTCGACTTTTGGTCGAATCTGCTTCATAAGTGGTATATGTATTTCCGTTAAGAGGCACAAAATGTTTGCTATCTCTTTGTGGGGTTAGCAGTTACTGGTGATCATTGCCTAGATCCATTAATCATTATGGGGTAAAACGGTGATATCCTATCCTTCCTCTTTAACTACTTAGCTGGGTATATTTCTTTAAGAGCATATTCCAAAGGTAACTATGATTTTGTAGACTCTTGGAGTAAACATAACATGAGCTTCAATTTCTTGCAGATGCTATCCTTATTGATGCTAAAATTATCTCAGCTTTGGCCAGTGGGAACTTCTTTAAGGTGCCTCCTGAATCTTTTCTGACAAATTTCTAATGGCTTATTTGCTTTCTGGTATGACAGAGTGGTTTTTAGGCTCTTCTTGTACATTTCTTTCTCTAGACCTGGAATTAGCCATTCATCAAGGAAGTCCCGTTTCTTTGAAGAAAATGGCATTTAGAGACCACAACTGGGGCACTATGTTTGACTTGAATTATGTTCAAAGCTAATAAAGTCAATCAAGCAGGAGTTTTCTGTTTCTAATAAATTCATGTAGCTGCATATATGTGAATTTTTAAGCATGGGGCTCTCAGATTTAAAAAAAAAAATTATATAATATGCTGGGGTGCCTGGCTGGCTCAGTCAGTAAAGCATGAAACTCCTGATCTTGGAGCCCCATGTTGCTGTAGAGATTACTTTGAAAAAAGCATATAACGTGCTAATGGTGGAAGTACTCTTATATGATAATGGTAGGAACATAACTTGGTACCATCTCTCTGAAAGACAGTATCATAATTTTTATCCATGACCTCTAAAAAACCTTTAGCCCAACAATTCCACTTTTAGGTATTTATTTTATTAGGCTTAGGCATTTTCCTTGTAGGGCTGTTTAAAATAATAAATGATCTAAAAACCTAAATATGCAAACAAGAGGGAACTGGTTAATTTTATGAATGTACAGTAAGTACATCCATAGAATAAGTCATTAGAATGAAACATTTATAGTCATTAAAATGATGTAGATACTATATCAGTACATTGTTAAATAAGAAAGGTGGGTACAGAAGTGTTCATAGCATGCCTTTAACCACATGCATAGAAAGAAGTCTTGTAAGCTATATCCCAAAATCTGAACATTCTCATTTTCTACTACTGGCTTAGGACTTGGCTTCCCTGGGCCTGCCAAGTCAGATACTACTTCACCTGCTTTCCAGTTTCAAAAATTGTGTTCTTGTTGTCTTTGCTTCAGTATTCCTTATCCTTGTTGGATTATGCTCTTTCCTTTCCCCAGTCACTGTGACTTTAGTGGAGATTTTAGGAAAGAGCAGAGGCTACAAATATTTTGTTCAACCCTCCATTTTACCTAGCATCGCAATGCTTTTTATGGGAGAGAACACACACTCTGAAGAGCTTATCAATTATAAAATATATGAATTTCTACTGAAACTAGTGCACACATGTGTATCTCTTAAACATGCAAATAATATCGCAATATAGCACACAAGGGCTCATTTTGTAGCCTAATAAGATGAAGGGCTGGATACAGAAACAATAATGGAAAAACTAAACTGGTAATAAATGGAAAAAGAGAACTAAATAGGAGTTGTTTTTAATCAAGAACATAGAAATGTCGAAACTGAAGCTGAGCTCTGTGGGGCAAACTGACCATATTTATTACTTAGAAGTCAAACTGTTTTTCAAGAAACTACAATTTATTGCAAATTTAGACTTCTTTAAAGATGAATTGTCCCCGGCAGCTGCTTTAAAACTGTATGCAACTTGCTCTCCAGTTTGGGGAGACAATGACCTTTTAATTCTGGATAATGAACATCATCTCTTCTTATACCCCTGAAGAAGGGCTGTCCAAGTTTTGTAACGCATTTACTACACCGACCCTTCTTAACACTTCCCATTAGAAATACTTAACAAGAAATTAAAAGCCTTCTCAAGCACAAGCACCCACAACTGCACAGCTGCCAAGGACACGAATCCCATCTTGGGAGAAATAATAATCAATATTCATCTTAAAATGTACCGGCCACACGGAGAGAGAAAGAACTTAAAAGTAGTTTGCTCAATTTGGAGAAATCTTCAGTTTTCACTAGCCTGTGAATATGATAAAAACGAAGTACCCGAAGCACAGGTGCTGAAGACACCTCAGAAAATAAGACTGACCAGATAAAGTCATCTTTCCCTTTAAAAAGTCCTTCCCCAAACAGTATGATCTTTCCTGAAGCCACAGGGAACACCAAGTCCAAAAAACCCTAATAGTTTATTTTATTGATTTTGTTTTGTGAGTTGTTGCTGGAATTTAGAAAACTGAGGGGGAAAAACATTCTAAACAAATTTAAGTATTCAACTGTAAGTAAAAACAACAAATTTGCAATCATCTGAATTAATGGCTTCACGAACAAACAAAATTAAACATGATATATACTTTGATGTTTATAAATCAAAGTAACTAAAAAGTATTGCATATTTACTCATTTAGCAAATACTATTTATTTATAGCTGGTCTTGATTTAAAAAAAAGAATTTGGGGCAGATTATTCTGTGCAGGGCACCAGTCTGGGCTTATAATTCTTTTTCTAGTTAAAACTGAAATGTCAGTTCTCTCATTTGCTGTGAATTTGATAAAACAGGAAATGTGGCTCCAAATTTTAAAACGTACTACAATAGACTTTTAAAATAAATGAGGTACTTAGTATTCAAAACTTTGCGAAATATATGTAAGACCACAGTTTCCAAAATGACTCTGCTCATCTACCAAGATAAAGACTTTTAAACATTTTGAGTATTGATTAGAAGTAATGTAAAGCAGTTGAGATCAGCTGAATGTTTTTTTAAATGATCATTGTATGTAGATACAGAGATAAGTGATCATACATTTTTTTTCATGGACTCCTAACCTGGAATAAAACTATCTGTATGTGTGCGGAAAGAGTCAATCCTCTCTCTGCTTAATCATCTCTCAGTTAGTAAGGAAAAGCTGCCTTGCGGGAAGCTCCTTTTGATACTTCTCAGAGTTCAAAGAGTATGGAACCTTCAAGTTGATTTCATCAAGTCTATTTATTAATGCATTTCAAGTTTCAAAAAACCTTACATCTTTGCACAATACTTTATTTTTTGCAATTTTTAGTAAAAATTTCCAAAGTGAACAAAAAGATACTGTATAAAACACAGTGGACATTAAACTGACAGTAGTACTAGATCTCATTTGTCTTGATCCTTTTGTTTTTACCACATCTTGATTTGCAGTGAAAAGAGTTCAGTGCACGTATCTCTTGTCAGAAGACATTTAACTTAGACTCAAAATAAAATAGGGCAGTGTGTACCTGCCAAAACCCTACCACAGGATAACATTACAAGCAAAAAATGTACATGTTCCAAAGTCTACCACACTCAAGAAGTTACTAAGAACTCTTGCAGAATAAAAGTCACCATTTTAGAAATGCAAACCCACTTCCAACCTTTGCACAGTCCAAAAACAAAGGCATTTAAATGATTTAAAAGCAATTACATACATATCTACCTACTTGTTGGTTTAGAATTATTTATAGTCTATCTGGGGTTTCATGTACAAAATTTGTCTCTAAATCATGTACAAAAAGCTGTATTTTGAAAAAAGTCACCACATACTGTACAAGTTTACAAGGAAGAGATCCCATTATTTTCTCTAGCATTTTTGGCCTTGCTGGCTTGCGTCACATTATGAGAATGATTGTGTAAACCTTATACTCTTAAGAAACAAAAAGGAAAAAAAAAAAGCCAAAACACAAATCTTTTCAACGTTCTCTAAATTTGCCTCCTATGTGAAGCCAGAAAAATCATAGCTGTTTACTTCTAATTTAAGTGATGTAGTTGGAAAACAGAAGCAATAAATATGTCACAAGCTTAAAACTTTGTTGTAATGTCCCCTTCCATTCCTGCATAGCAATAAGCCTGTTAATACATTAAATGCTTTTGCTTTCTTTCTTTAAAAAGCCAATTATTTACATCTGTTTAAAAAATAAATTTGGAATGGGACATTGTGCTGTTTCACCTTCACTGTTGTTAACATATTTTAAGGAAAAAAATGTCAGAAGGCCTATCTACAATTTTAACTACTAGTTGAACAAATCACCCTTCTTTAGTGGTTACCAATGATCAGTGATAGTATGCTGAAAAAACTGTTCTAATATTTTGATAAAATAAAAGACACAGCTTTTTCTTTTCCATATCAGAGAAAACCAAAAACATAATTAGCATACTTTAGATATACGGAAAACACAAATAACAGGCTACAAATAAAAAAAATCATCTCATTGACATAATTTCTACCAAAGCATGATTAAAATTTCAAAACCAGAATTGAATTAGAAAGTTTAAAATAAGTAAGCAGAAATCAGACGTTTACGTAAGAATGGACTCTGAAGTAGTATGCTGCGCACGTCCAGTCTGCACACTTAACTGTGTCCTTCAACGTAGTCACTCCTATGCTCTTAGCAGCCATGGGATGAAGACAAGAGGAGTATCAGAACCAACTCTATCATTATAAAAAGGTAAATTGAGTCTCACTTCAAAACTGCCTGTGTAAAGCATTACAGAATCCTGGACCACTGAATACCACCATTCTCTGTTATCCTGAGTATGTCAATTAAACAGTAATTTTTCATTAAGAGCGGAAAAATTTTATAATACAAAGAAACATCCATATTGCAATTTCTGTTTACAATTGCACACAGAAGTACAGTGTACGTAGGAAATACATGTCTGCATATAACAAGGTATGTACATTGGCAAGTGATGTCTCCAATGTTGAGGTGGTCGAGCCTCCTAGCCTTGATTGGCAGTTGAAAAAAATATATATATATTTCAATTTGTGATAAAAGTTTATCGAGAGCCAAGTTTGCCTGCAAGTGAAGAAAATGCAGCAACGAAGAACAGGGAACACGGGGCACATAATAATATTCTAAGACTTTGTGCCATTAGGTTAAAAATAGCTGTCCATAAGAAAATTGGGTTCCTTTTCCACCCCCCCACCCCCAAATTGGAATTTTCAGGCTTTAAAATTTAAGTAATTCCACCTGGTCTGAGGACATGATCTCTTGCCATTTTTTCTCCGACTGTTATTTGTGAGGGTTTAGTTTGGGGATGATGATTTAATAGGTGTCTCTTTGGAGTGAAGTTTTCCCATTGTAGGCACTAGGAAGAACCAAGGCAAAAGCTGCAGTTAACGTCTCATGTGTCCCATTTGATAACTCTCCCGGGGCCTCTGACGCTGGGGTTGCTGAATGGGCTGTGGGGGTCTCCTCCTCTTTAAAGTGCCTGCGAATCACAAACAAAAGTAAAACGGATTTACTGGGTGCTTAATCTTAAAAAACAAAGCTGCCAATTCAATAAGAAAGGTTCTAGATCAGCACTATCCAAAGGAAATACAAGCCATAAATGTAATTTTAAATTTTCTGGTAGCCATAATGAAAAAAGTCAAAAAGATAGGCAAAATAATGTTAATAACTTTATTTCACTTAATCCAATATAGGCAAAATATTATCACTTCAAGGTGTAATCAATACAAAAAAGTGTTAATGAACTATTTCATTCTTTTTTGTACACCAAATCTTCCCAGTCTGGTATGTATTTTATATTCACAACACGTCTCAATGTAAACTAGCCACATTTCAAGTGCTCAACAGACATAACTATTAGATTAATATGAATTCTGAGGACAGAATCCATGAGGAATAAATTATGGAGTCTTTGAGTAAATGACTTAACTCCTCTGAAACTCAGATGCCTATCCCTGTAAAACAGGGATAATAATGAACTCCTACAGTCTGTCTATATAATCTGTGAGGGTTATATGACAATTCATGTAGAAGTGCTTTTGGGAAGGGTTCAATGATACCTAGAGTTTGTCTTTTTTTTTTAAAGTTTTTAAAGGGGGAATTTGCTTAAAGTAAAATCAAGTAAAAAAAATTGTTATACTGCATGAGATCATAATTGCTAACATGGCTAATGAGTGTCATGCGGCCCTCTTTAGAAATCCCTAAGAAATTAATATTTTACAGTGCTAACACTGTCAATTTACAAAAAGCAATGACATCAAAATCAAATTTCCTCTGATTCCAACCAAGATGCTGTCCCAAGCATGACTACTGAGCTCTCTTGCCCCAAGATAGGTAAATTCAGGGGAGCAGCTGAGGGAAAAGTTGTAAGAAACCCCTAGTTTTAAACTACCCTGTTTAGGGTAGCAGACCTGGCCTGAGGCAAGAGGCTTCATGAGAAGTCTGGGGGAGGCAGGAGAGGGACAGCTGTCCATTCAGCTCTCGTTCTCTGCCACTGTTAACGGTACCATGTCTGCCCCACACCTAGAGTGAAGAGTTCTGGGGCAGGTGTTCTGAGGGCAGCCCAGAAGCCACAAATAGCTTGGGGAAGGCGAGGGACAAACAGATGGGAACTAAATAATTTAGTGTAGTTGCTTCCTAACTCTTTTCTTCTCCAAATCCCTTGAACTAATCTAAAGAAAGCCTCCTCCTGATGCTGTGTCTCCGTGAGAGGTCAAGGGTGGAGACCAAAGCTCAGGAGTTGTTTTCAGAGATGGAGAGTAAAACTATGGTTACTTGGTGACTGAAGCCTCTATCCTAAGCCCTTCCCACAGACTGTCATCTCTATTTCCCCATAAGCGTCACCCATGGGAAAAATGAATTTATGTACGAGAAAATATTTCAAGAGCACAAACATTAGAAACAAAAGAATCTAGCTATTAGAATAGAAAAATCAATTATTTAGAAGTAGCCTAACATCATAAAAACAAAAAAAGGGAAGATTTTAGAATATGAAAAATAAGAAAAAAGAAAACAGGTATCAAGCAAAAATAAAATTGTCTAAGTCTAAATATTTTTAGTGACTCAAGACAGATTAGCATTAAATTGGCAGCCATTAGATTGGATTGATAAAAAAAAATACTTAAAAATCAACTAAATAATTCATCCACTAATCTCATTCTCAGAGAGAAAGTACTATATAATTTGTTACTAAAGACTTAACATTCAATTCTACCTGCTGAACAGTTCCGAGTTATAAAAATACATACCTTGCTCAAACTATCTTACCTGGAAGAGGTTTAGGAGGAGGCAGCTTTGGATTACTACTTGGAGTATGAACACTGCATATCTTAATAAATCCAGCCATTAGCATGATCAGGGCAATTCCCATAAGCAATACTGCCCACCAATAAACCTAGAAATAAACAGATTTTTCTACTGAAAGAACTGTAAAATATTTTAGAATATTTTATATTACATAAAATATATACATTTTCATTTTTGAAGAACATTTGTTCTTTGGGAAGTGTACAGATACCAAATATAAGATTAATTTCTTTAAATATGAGAAGCATAAAGGGGGAAAAAAATCACCCATAATTTCACACCCTAGATGAAACCACTCAATCTTACTTTCCTTTCAGTCTCTTTTCTAGGAACAGCTATGTTGGTCATACACACAGATAAACTCACATGCAAAACTAGGGTCCATCCTGAATATAGTTTATATTGTGTTTCCCAATGTTATTAAGTACTTTCTGGTTTGAATATTTCCCTCTTTTTTTTTTCCTATTACTCTTACAAACTATGTCTGTTTGCTTTTACATTCTTTAGTGACTTAGAGGGTATATTACTTGCTTTAAATTTTACTTCTAGGGGCCCTGGGGTAGCTCATCAATTGAGCATCTGCCTTCAGCTTGGGTCATGATCCCGGGGTCCTGGGATCAAGCCCAACATCAGGTTCCCTACTCAGTGGGGAGTCTCCTTCTCCCACTCCCTCTGCTGCTCCCCCTGCTTGTGCACACTCTCTCTGTGTCAAAATAAATAAAATCTTTAAATAAATTCTACTTCTAGATAAATTTTTAAAATAATCTCGAACTATGTATTTTTTCTAATCAAAGTTAATATCGAAATTCTATCTTTTTTGAGCCCCTCCCTTTTCCTGTTATTCTATTTCATTTGGAATTTAAGCCCCAGACTACTGTTATGAAATTATTTTTATATGATATATATCTTAGTTATTATGTTTTATATATTATCATTACATATGATAATATATAAAATATTATATATTTATATCATATCTATTATATATTCATTTATATTCATATATATTCATCTTCATATTCTTTTTTAATATGAAAAGTGGAAGGATATACATATTCTACAAAGTGTACCCAGTCTAAGAAGGAACTAAAAATTTCACTTCTAACTTAAATCATATTAAACAAATCAATAAGCCAAACAAAAACAACTTCAAAAATTACTGGCATAATCCTATTTATAGAAAAATTATGGTTTCTATTCTTAAATTCTATTTTGCGATTCAAAATATTTAAATTTTAAGACAGTAAGTATTAATAAACATCATACAAAATACAAAACTATTTTGAATGTTTATTATACCTTTTATTAAAAGGTTATTTTATAACCTTCACATTGGCTTAACACAGATATATATAGTTACTGCTAATTATTGCCCAAGAAATTCCCATTTAAGATTTTTTATGATAAGGGGTCTTGTAACAATAGCCTACTACTTCCATCCTGCTTTCTTTATCAGCAGGGCATTGTAATTAAAGTAATAAAAACTAAAATAAAAATACACGTTGAGGAAAATACCCCAAGCCACTTTATTCATGTGTGCATAAAGCCTTTCATATATATACATATTTTTAAGTTTTACTTAAACTTTATTAAACTTTATTTAATTTAAACTTTATTTAATTTAAACTTTATTAAAACTTATTTTAAAAGAATCTCAAACTTATAGAAAAGCTGCTAGTACAAAGAACTTTTTAAAATCTGGAACTATCTGAGAGTAAAGTGCTATAGCACAATGCCCTGTTATACCTAAACATTTTAGCATATAGTTTCTACAACATAAGGGGTT
Organism: Neomonachus schauinslandi; assembly: GCF_002201575.2. Taxonomy (NCBI): domain Eukaryota; kingdom Metazoa; phylum Chordata; class Mammalia; order Carnivora; family Phocidae; genus Neomonachus; species Neomonachus schauinslandi. The sequence continues at coordinate 97,662,075 of NC_058411.1, forward strand.
TTCTAGATAACCACAACACAGTTACCAAAATCAGTAAATGAGCACTGATAAATTACTACCATTTAATCCTCAGACCCTAATCAAGTTTTGCCATTTGTCCCAATACCATCCAATCAGAATTATGTGGTGCATTTAGCTGCTATGTTTCTTCAGCCTCCTACAATCTGGAAAAGTTCCAGTCTTTCCTTGGCTTAAATATAACCTTGACACTTTGGGAGATTATAGGCCAGTTACTTAGTATTGGAATGTCCCTCAATTTGGGTTTCTTGGATGTGACCCTATGAGTAGACTCTGGTCATATATCTTGAGTAGGAAGACCACAGAAGTGATGCTGCATTGTTCTCATTGCATCCTATCAGGTGACACATGTTTTTGATCTCGTTATTGATGTGTTAACTTGATCACTTGATTAAGGTGTTATATGCCAAACTTCACCATAAGGATACTCTTCTTTTTTTGTAGTCAATGAGTATTTTGTAGGGACATAACTTGAAGCTATGTAGATATCCCATTCTTCATCAAACTTTCAATTTATTCATTTCATTCATTATTAATCCCTCATGGTTTCCTATTTTAGTCAATGGGTTATAATGTTACTATTATAGGGTGGCTTTTGAACATGTCCCTACCAGTCTTTGAACACTTTACTTTCTGGCACAATTAGTTCTAGGTTTATCTTGTTCTTTCCCTGCTCCAGTGCTGGAATCAGCCATTTCTCCAAGGAGCCCTGGTTCGCTTTAGAACTGCCCCCTCCTATGTAGACACCCTCCTCATAACACTTGTACTCTGATATCCCAAGCCAGTTGCCCCTCCACAAGGTGCCCTTCTCATCCTGCTTGGGCTTTAACAACACCTCATATTCGTCTTCTTCCCCATTCCATACCCTCCCTACTCTGCTCAGGCTCTAACATCCTGCTCTGTGCCACAACAGCTCCCCCCACCTGGCATGGATGGCCCACCTTACTTGGCCTCACCTAATGGCTTTAGGAATATACTGTTCAGGAAGGGAGAAGGTAAGATATAATGCAATTCAGCCTTATTACTGAAAGATTTGATTTTTCCAAAGCTAACAAATCTCAATTTTTATGTGAAATCTATTTTCAAATGCTGGCACCTCACTCAAAATTTCTAAAAACAATGCACAGACCATACAAGACCTGTTTACAGAGCTGAATCTTGCTTGGAAACCACAAGCTTACAATCTACTTTTCAGAGGCCACTTCTTGTATCCTACTGAGGACTGCCAGAGAATCTTCTAAAATTTTCTTTTGTTTTCTACAGAAAATAATTTTCAGAGCATTGCTCTCCCTGGGAGTCTTTAGGATATTTCCTTTCCTTGTTACATAAACTTTCCATAGTCTATATGCATAGCTTCTGTCCTGTTCCTAGCATCCAGAGGCCTTTTAAATACGGCACTTAATGAAGTAGGACCTTCTTCTCCCGCCACTGTCTGCATTTTTGACACTCTGACCTAGTAAAATACATAAAGAACTAAAATCACCAGTCTGTACTCCTACAAGTGTTCTTCCTGCTCTATACCCGTGGTTCTCCTTAGCTGCACATTAGAATCACCTAGGAAGCTTTTAAAACTCGAGATACCCAGACCAAATCCCAGACCCAAATGGGGTGGCGGAGGGATTATGACATCAGTAATTTTATTAAAACTGCCCAGGTTATTCCATTATGCAGCCAAGACTGAGAACCACGTTCTGAAACTTTTTCTATAAAGGGCCAAACAACAAATATTTTGGACTTGTCTCTGTCAAGCTACTCATTTCTGCCATTCTAGAACAAAACCCACCATAGATAACAGGCAAACAAATGAGTGTGACCGTATTTTTTTTCCCCCAAAAAAAACCATTATTTACAAAAACGGGAGCTGACTGGATTTGACCCATGGGCCGTGGTCTCTCAACCCCTGTTCTATACCCACATACAGGACATTAGTTTGGAGCCTATACCTAAATGGATACCATCCAACACTAACTCTTCAGTTCTAAATCTCTATCCTAACTACCTGCCTGAGAATCTGGCGGGAAGCTGAGAATATATGACTGGCTGTAGAAGTAGAGTCCTATGACTGGGAAAATAGCTCAAATAGTCAGCACTCACATGGTAAAGGGATGATTCCTATCACTCAGTAGATCTAAGAATTCTCTGATATGCTTATTAAAACACAGATTCTCAGGCCAAAACCCTACAAATTTCAATTCAGCTGTTCTGGTGGAGGGCCCAAGAAACTGCATCTTAAACAAGCACACCAATGACGAGGATGCAGATGAGTGCCTCTTACTCAGTGTAGACATGCTGGCCCTGTGGTACGAAACCACTCAGGAAACAGGAAATTTAGCATCCCTGGCCCTCATCCATCAAATGCCGGTAGAGCCCTTCAGTTACTTTGATAACTACTGTACATTCCCAAATACCCTCTGGGAAGGAAAGAGCACCTCCAATGTGATCCAATCCATAAGCACAAAGAATCAATGGTTTTCCTACGGTCAGGCTGATGTGCTAGCTACATCACATCTACTCCTAAAGTCCATTATATTCTCTAACACATTTCCTTCCTTCTAGTCTTCCCTGCTCAAAACCATCTTCCACATGGTCATCAATGTTACAACTACCTAAAATACGGAATTGACTATGCCATCCCTCTATGTAAAACCCTTCTTTAAAAGCTTCTCCCACCAAGGATCTCTAAAACCATTAAGCAGGAGAGAGGAAAAAAATAAAACTTGAGCACAATAAAGTATGGCAAAGCACATATATGATTTCACTTTAAAAAAATATATATGTGGGGGGGTGGGTGCCTGGTGGCACAGTTGGTTGGGCAACCGACTCTTGGTTTCAGCTCAGGTCCTGGTCTCAGGGATGAAATTGAGCCCCATGTCGGACCTGCACTCAGCACGGGGTCTGCTTGGTATTCTCTTTCCTTCTCCCTCTGCCCTCCTGCTTAAATAGATTTAAATACAGATATACGTATATATATGCACATATATGTATATATGTATGTATATGTATATATATGGGCGCTAGTCAGTTGGGCATCCGACTCTTGATTTCAGCTCAGGTCATGATCTCGGGATCATGAGATCGAGCCCCATGTTGAGCTCTGCGCTGGGTGTGCAGCCTGCTTAAGATTCTCTCTCTCTCTCCCCCTCCCCACCCACTCAGCTCTCTTTCTCTCTAAAAAATAAATAAATATATTCTTATAATGGTATAGATAGTTTCTGAAGAATATACCAAAAAAATCATCTTGAGAAGACTGGACTTCAGGGGGAAAGGTGGCTTATTTTTCAATGCATTACTTTGTCAATTAAAAGAAAGGATAATTATATTTTCAAAAGGAAAAAAAGTAAAAACAAAAGTTTTTATTTAAAAAGATTCATACGTATGTGACTTTTTAGATGCTCTCTATTCATAAAACATCCATCTGTACGCTCTATTTCTAGTCCTTAAGAATTTAGTTTTGGTATCACCTCCTTAAAGAGGTATTCCCTAAATAGGTCTTCCCTAATTTCTATGAAAACACCAGGCAGAAATGAAAACAAGTTTCTCTGCACTAGTCTTCTCTAATCCAAACTGGACTACAAGCTCCCTGAATTTATATCCTACAAACTCAGCACCTGTTTCACAAAAAAGTATCTGTTGGACTAGCTATTACAGGTGAGTCACTATTCCAAATATCGACTTTCATAAACACTTCTAAACAGCTCATTTGTTATTTCTAGATTGCTCACATATAAATAGTGTGAAAAGGCTCTCACAACAGAAAGAGGATGTAAAAAATGGTGGTTTTGATATCTCTGATACTAGTTTTTTAGTACCTAAAAAGTCTTAAATACAGATGCAAGTAGTATGACAGTAATAGAAGCACATAAGAGAGAAAGCCTAGATTTAGTAATGGTTATAACTGTAGAAAACAAAAGTCAGAAGTTGAGGGTCCAGTTGAGATCAATAAACATTTTAAAATATGGCACCCAGGTCCTTAAGAACTTCCAGGTCCTTTTAGCAGTGTTCTTGGACTTCCCCCAAATTTTTCCAGGTAACTAACTACGTATCACAAAACCCCACAGCTTGAGATGTTTCAGTGACAATGACAGCAGCTCTTCAGAGTTTAGTGTGTGGGGAAACAAAACATCACAGTGGTGAGAAGACAGCAAGAAAAACTAAACAATGGTGTATTTGAGAGTGTAGTAAATATGGCCACCATTGGTGGAGGGTATTTTTTAATGTTCCTTTTAAAAGAGAATTATCATAGAATTGGTTAAATGTGAAATTGCTTCTTTTCTCTTTTATACATACTATAAAATCAGAGGAAAGAATACAAAGCAGGCTAGCAAATGAAAAATAGGAGAAAAGATCACAATTTGTCCACCTGCTAGAATATGAAAGAAAGGAGAGCCATCATTTACTCAACAAACATTTAATGAGTGTAAATTATGCGCCAACTCTTGCCTTTCACAGATACAAGGGTGTTAAGTGAAACTTAAGAGACAAAGAGAAGATAACCAAAAAGTTAAAACACAGCTTTGCAGTTACCAAGCACTAAATCAAGTCTGAGAAAATAATTCTACATAGCAAACAGACAGATGTTACTTAACACAGTCATTTACATGGCCAAAAGAAGACAAAGTAGAGAAAAAAAAAAAGTAAACATTACAAATTAAAAGGTCAAAATTTACCAGTCTAATTTATTATGTACTAATTACAATAGTTTTTTATTTAATAATCTAAATAAACAAAAGGGACCTACAGGATTATAAAATGATAAAACAGCTATCACCCAAAAGAAAACTGTGAGGGGGAAGGAGCAACACATACATTCAAGTCTCTCCAGACATAGGATAGTCTTTACTGTATTTAAACATCTCCATGGGGCGCCTGCGTGGCTTAGTAGGTTGGGCATCTGACTCTTGATTTCAGCTCAGGTCATGATCTCGGGGTCCTGGGATGGAGCCCCGTGGCAGGCCCTGCACTCAGTTCAGAGTCTGCTTCTCTGCCTCTCTCCCTCTGCCCTTCTCCCCTCTTGTGCGTGAGCACGAGCATGAGCACGTGCACACTCTCTCTAAAATAAATAAATAAAATCTTAAAAAAACCCTCCAGAAAAACTCAACCATATAATCGTTTCAATGAATGTTTCAGTGTTTGACAACTCACTCTCAGCAAATGCACTCTAGACGTCCTGTGACTCACAAAGCCTTTTTGGGCCCACAGCTCCTTGTGGTGATGCTGGTTTTGCCACCCTGCAGGGGCAGAAAGCTTCGCTTCTATCCTTCAGAATACACTGTTGTCTAGACTTCAACTAAATGTTCTTTCATACTGCAACACCCCCAACGTGCCACCCCTCACACCAATCTGCCAAGCAGAAAGCAACTGGCTACTAATCTCTTAGTTACTTTAAGCGCAGCCTGGGCAAGCAGGATAAAATACCCCCGAGAGAAACCTGAAGATATTACAGCTTCAAAGTTAAGATAATATGCACAATTTTTATCTATTCCATATAAATTATGACATTTAAGAAGTCTGCTTCATTCATCTAGCAAATATATACTGAATCCTTACCATATGCTAAGCCCTGTGACAATACTGCATCTTTGTTGTTCAAATTTCACAAGTGACAGCTATGTGGCCTATTCTACTAGGCAATGCAGGTCCACACCCACCCTCCATTTTAACATGTGAGGATGACAGAGTAGAAAATCTCTGTCATAAGCCTTTTTAAAAAGGAGTCATTACACTGCAGAGACTTAAAAAATGGCTCCCAAACTTCAGCATGCACTATCACCTACTGACTCAGTGGCTCCAGGGTGAGGCCCGATAATTTGCATTTCTATCAAGTTCCCAGATGATGTTGATGCTGCTGGTCAGGGGACACCACTTTGAGATCCAGTGCTCTAGATTAGGGGTTGGCAAACATTTCCTCTAAAAGGCTAGACAAATATTTTAGATTTGGGGGCCATACAGTCTCTGCTACAACTACTCAAAGTACAAAAGCAGCCAAAGACAATATGTAAATAGATGGGTTTGGCCATGTTCCAATAAATCACTATTTATGGACACTAAAATTTCAATTTCATATGATTTTCAAAGGAATATTATTTCAGTAATATCTTTTGATTTTTTTTCAACTACTTAAAAATGTGAAACCATTCTTAGCTTGTGAGCCATACAAAAACAGGCAGTGGGCTAGATTTGGATCATAAGCCATTTTGCCGATCCCTGGTTCTAGATGAATGGTTGGTTCTAAGTCCTGGCTCCCCACCAGAAATAGCTGAGGAGCTTTTAAAAGACCCAGATACGTAAGTGCCATCCCATGAGATTCTGAATTAATTAGTCTAAGCCCTAATTAATGAATAACCAGGAATAAGAATTACTGATATTAAAAAAAAAAAAAGAATTACTGATCTTAACCAATATTCCCCCAAGTGACTTCTAAGGATATTTAGGGTTTAATAAGCCTTACATGAATAAGAGGTTTCTGGGGTCAGGTAAGTTTGGAAAATGAAATTTAAGCATTTTTTACTGCATATATCCCACAATATTCTCATAAGTATCTAAGAGGGGACTATACTATGCAATGTTTTCCAGATGCATTTGACCACCTAATCCATGGATCTAGTGTTCTATGAAGTACTCAGAAAACACTGGCTTCAATCTTTCATAAAGAATAACATTAATAACTTAATACTTAGGTTCATAAAGTTACAACAAAATATGAGAGGAGAAATTAATTTAAAAATGAGAAATACAATTGATTCTTATCAAAATAATAATAAAAAAGAAAAACTCCTGATAAATCTAAACAAATTAAAAAGTCACAAAATAACAGGAAATTATTTTTAAAAAGATGGGAGAGGGGCGCCTGGGTGCCTCAGTCAGTTAAGTGTCCAGCTCTTGACTTCAGCTCAGGTCATGATCTCAGGGTTGAGATAGAGCCCCCCCCCCCCCCCCCCCCCCCCCGGCCCCCCCCTAGGTGTGGAATCTGCTTGAGATTCTCTCTCTCCCTCTGCCCCTCCCCCCACTCATGCTTTGTGTCTCTTTTTCAGATACATAAGTAAATCTTAAAAAGATGGGGAAATACAATGATAAATTTGAAAAAAAAATCAAAGATAGTTTTCTACAATGTCAAATCTAATACAAAGGAGGTAGAAAATGTGAACACATCAATAACTACGGAAAAAAGTAAAAAAGAATTACCAATGTCCTCAACAACGTTTTTTTAAAAAAAGGAGATAAGGATGCAGAGTCTCAAAAGATTTCTTGGTAATCGCTCTCAAACTTTTTAAGGACTAGATGACTCCTTGATAAATCCAAAGGATGTTTATCATTATCTCCTTGCCAGAAACATTGTAAGCACTCAGCAAATATAGCAAACATATTTTTTTAAAAATACTATCAAAAACAACTTTTCCCAGGAAAAAAAAGTAAAAGTTTTCTCACATCATTTCCATGATATCAGCAGCAGTCAGTACCTCATGCCCTGAAAAGTATTAAACTGTTCAGGTTCTTCTTACTCTATGCAATCTGAGGAGAAAAGGTGCCAGGGTATGCTACAGAAAGGAGAAAAAAGCCACTGGCCCCACTGGAAAGGAAAGTCAGTGAAACTAACCCTCCTCCCCTTCACAGCATCTTACACCACAGCATCCTAATAACCCAGCTTATTAACTAGAAGGACCCTTTCCCGACATGATGGCAAACCAAAGTATGAAGTATTCATGTAACAAAATAAACTCTGCTATGCAAGTGAACTCTACACAGAACACAAGTGAGACAAATAGCTTCTAAGAAACTGGATCTTTGTTATCTGTTTGGCCTGGGAATGCCCACAAATGCAGCAACAGCCTAGTGGTACTCTCCAAGCATTATGGGCCATGCTATCTGAAACAGTGGCATGTGAGTGTCAACAGTGATATAAAATGAAAGCATTCTACACTCACTTAAGGCAAACTTGTATAAACCTAAAAGTGCCTGATTAATCAGTTTCAGAACACAAGAAAAGACTTCATATTGTTAATTCATTGTAAGAAGCATTTCACTAAATCTTCAAATCTAAGTATGAAAAAATGTTTTAAAAATACTTTTAGGGACATCTGGGTGGTTCAGTCAGTTAAGTATCTGACTCTTGATCCTGTCAGCTCAAGTCTTGATCTCACTCAGGTCTTGAGTTCAAGCCCTGTGCTGGGCTCCATGCTGGGCATGGAGCCTACTTAAAAAGAAAAAAAAAGAAAAAAAAAAAACCCTGGGAAAAAAGTAATACTTTAAAAAAATCATTTCCATTAAATATTTTAAAAATAGGAATGAATGAGCTTTTGATATGCTAAATAAAAGGAATCAAAATTAGAGATAATGGAGAAAAGTAAAAAAAAATATTATTTTTAGATATGATTCACTACCTAGAAAACCGAAAATATCTGGCACAACATATACTCAGTAGAACATAACTCTGAGATCTCCATTATCAGATTACTTTTTTAAATACATTGTCCTCTATAGTGGATAAGTATACCAGATCTCAACTTACTCTTATTAGAGATAATCAGGGAGAAGGAGGAAAAAAAAAAAAAAAAAAAGAGCTGGATCTGAATTGAAAAGAGGGAAGTAAAGGGCCAAGGCAGGCTACTTGAAGTCACAGAACTGACAAATGCCAGAGGATGATATGAATCCTTGCATAATTCCCAAGCCTGCACTCTTTCCATTTTGCCACAGTGCCAAAGGCACCTTTAGCTTAATGGATATTTACCTATTATGCACCAAGCACAGGAGTGTGAGAATGAGTAACATATCATGTTTTAAGGAGACCTAAGTTAAGTCAATTGACCCATCTTTTGGTTTAAAACCTAGGTCTCTTAGGGGCACCCGGCTGGTTCAGTAGGTAGAGCATGCAACTCTTGATTCAGGGTCGTGAAGTCAAGCCCCAAGTTGGACATAGAGCTTAATTTAAAAAAAAAAAAAAGAAAGTATTCTCCAAACAAATAAATCCTAGGCCTCCTAAATCCAGGTTCAGTGATCCTTCTACCTCATAATCATTGTGTAATTTAAAATCACATACTCTAACATGCAAAATATTATTCTTCCTATGTATAATAAACACCATTTTTAAAAAGATTTATTTATTTGAGAGAGAGTATGTGCATGTATGTGCACGTACACACACAAAAACGCATGCATGCGTGAAGTCGGGGGACAGAGGCAGAAGGAGAGAAGCAGATTCCCTGATGAGTGCAGAGCCCACCTGGAGCTCAATCTCACCTCCCTGAGATCAGTCGAAATCAAGAGTCAGGGGCTCAACTGACTGAGCCACCCAGGCGCCCCAATAAACACTATTTTAGTACTGGAGATAATTCCAAAGTTTTTATTGCAAATGTTACTACAAGAGTACCAAAAAGGATGACAAGCCACAGACGACTTTTCTTGTGCCTTTAAGGCATCCTCAGTCCTGAACACACACAAGAAAATGTAAGAAACAATTTGGGAATGCGGGAAGGGAGGAGGAGCTGAGTTCTAAGTCAATTTCCAAAGCAAACTCATTCAATTCAGATATAGCACATGCTCAAATATATCACTTGCAAATTTCCTGATATTTTAATGTAATCACTTAGAAACATGAATATTTAAGAGACTTCAGATAGTCATTCTCAGCAATCTTTTAAGAAAATTTCAGGTAATTCAATATCTGTACAGCTTAGAGAAATGTGGGCTTAAAAATAATATAGTTCAGTGGATTTATGCTGGATGAACATCCATAATCATTAACAAATCTGCAAAAGGCTCTGTATCGGATCTTAAGTGTTCAACATTTTTGATCACTGACAAGATAAAGACCAAGAAATTATATTGAAACAACAGAAAAAACCTTCAGAAAATCACCAATTTCTCTTTCATGTCTCCTGTTCAGCAAAATAGAAGCTGTAGCTGGCTATCTGTCATATTGAGACAAGGGAGAAATATAAAAAGCAAGCAAGGCTTTCCAAAACAACTTGAGGAAAATGCCCTAATAATATGGGCCAAAGGAGGAAGTAACCCATTCAGGAGAAGAACCAGGGAACAGAGTAAAACAGAAGGACTCCCATCATCTACCAACTAATCTATGAACAATATACATGTGGAGATTCTGACCACTTATTCAAAAGAAAATAATACACAGGGATAACTGAACTTTAAAAATCATTCTTCTGATAAAGTTAATTCCAGCATAAATAGGAAAGAAGTGATTTTCTCATAACATTGGTGATCGATGGCCAGGTAAAATTACAAAAAAAACATGTTAAGTTTTCTTTATAAATAAAAACTATACTTACCACAATCCATTCAGCAATGTTTTCATAGAGTTCTGGACTAAAAATTGCTTTTTTAAGCCTAGCTAGAGGACCATCAGCATCTACTAATCTGCACCGCATGAAAACATCACAGTAGCCTCTAAAATCATTGCAAGGGGATCCAGGTTGCAAGGTGATGGTTCGACCAACGAAGTGCATGCTCCACCGCGAAGACCCTGTACTGGCACAAGTTGATGGATCCACTGGAAAAGAAGTGCCAAATATAAGTTGAAGATCAGATTTCCTACCAGGCTAGCTGGGGAGAGAGGTAGGAAAGGAAAAAACTGCCTAAAATCATTACCATGACATGTTATATAGACTTGCATTAGTTTAGGCTGGATAACACCATTAGTAATTTGCCTTAAACATACAGTATAAACAAACAGCCACCAACTCTTGACTTAGTACCTACAATGGCTAACAGTGTTTATATTAATTATTGCCATAAAGTTGGCAGGTTTTTGTCTAGCTTATCATTTTTAAAACACTGTACGGACCATAATACTAGAAACATAACGCTATGCTACATTTAAAATTTTCCAGAGGATCAGTATTGGTGGAAATTATCTGTCCAAACTGGATAACAAAGTTTAATGCTTAAAACTTAGGAGAAAAATGGGCGCCTGGCTGGCTCAGTTGATACAGCATGTGACTCTTGATCTTGGGGTCGTGAGTTCAAGCCCCACGTTGGGGTAGAGTCTACTTAAAAATATATATATATTTAGGGGCGCCTGGTTGGCTCAGTCAGAGGAGCACACAACTCTTGATCTCAGGGTTGTGAGTTCAAGCCCCACGTTGGGTACAGAGGTTACTAAAAATAATAATAATGATGATAATAAATAAACTTTAAAAAAATTTAGGAGGTTTTTTTTTTTTTTTTTTTTAAGATTTTATTTATTTATTTGACAGAGAGAGACAAGTGAGAGAGGGAACACAAGCAGGGGGAGTAGGAGAGGGAGAAGCAGGCTTCCCGCCAAGCAGGGAGCCCGATGTGGGGCTCGATCCCAGGACCCTGGGATCAGGACCTGAGCCGAAGGCAGACACTTAACGACTGAGCCACCCAGGTGCCCCAGAAAAATTAGGTTTTAAAAGAGATTTTATATTCTTGGGTTTTAAAAGCCTTACTCTTCTTCATACAGCAGACGTGGCATAATTCCTTATCATCTTTGCCATCTGAACTGGCACAGGTACACTCCTCCAAGCCATACTTCTCACAGATAGAACCTGCACATTGCTGAAAGAAAAGTAAAAGACCAGTTTTTAATCTCTATACAAACCTATTGTTCACAGTAATAGACAGATACACACTCTGATGCTAAAATAATTAAGTAGAAATACAAGTGGAAAAAACAAAGATTAATATCAGAAAGGGGTCACATAAACACATCTGAAAAAGAGTTAAGTACAAATAAGGTAGCAAATCTTTTAAAGAAATGCCAACTTAAAAAAATCTAAACAAAACCAAAACAGAGAAAGAGATTAGGTGAGCATCAGTTTTACACTGGTTATTATGGTTCCTTTATAAGAAGAGAAAAATGATATTTTCCTCATGTAAAGTAAATATTTAGCCAAGAAAGTTTTAAAGGCTTCACATTCAGATAAAATGGCCAAAAGAGTTCTTTTATGTAGGCTGTTAAAATACTAATTTATAAAAGTCAAAAGCAGTACCAAGTCATATGCCTAGCTATACAACTATTTTCCTCTAGAGACTATCAAACATATGCTGTGGACAGATGAAAGGTAAGTCAGTAATTAATCAAATGCCACCAGGCACTTATGCCACATGATACATTCATGGCTTTATGGGGAAACAGATAGGGATATTATTGAAACAGGGACCAGGATCAATTACTGGAACTCTGCAGCTTTAAGTAACAAAATTATTCTGAAAAAGCAGGTTTTATAAAAAGCTTATAAATCAAACGCTTACCCCATTAATGCACACTTGTGTATGCCTATTACAGTCTGTAAAGTTTGGTTTAGGATCAGAAGCTGGGCAGAGAGCTGTGATGCCATTACATATTCCTTCTTTTGCACAGTCTGAATCATCCCGACACTTCTCAGTTTTTGATTTGAACGCACACTGTGCGGTACAACAGGGACCTTGACTTGGGCTAGAATAAACAGTAAAATGATTAAAGAAAATCACTAGCATATCTCCTATATACATAGATATGATCCTAATTTTTAAATCATAACTCTCATTCTTTAAATGGTAAGTATGTTACTGGTATACAACTTCAAATTTTGGAGTAAGAGGCTACTAAATTTCAACATTCTATAAACGTAAAAAAGTGACTGTGTTGTTTTTATAATCAAGGCATACTATATTCAACATTCTTATTCTACCTGCCTTTAGTGGAAGGCTATCACAGAAAATAGATTTAATATTAGGTGAGCCATCAGTGTTTCACAGTTACATCATACATTAGTCAATTCATCAGATTTTCTCACATTTCTATGCTAAAATCAAACTAGGATATACTGACCAACCATTTAAAAAGCAGTGCACAAGCAATATTCTAATGCTTATACCTAAAGCTTGCCAAAGTAAGTTTGACAAGTGAAATAATTATATGACACTAAGTTACAGGAGTCTATGAAATCAGTATTACCTAAATATTTAAAGTTAAGATTCTAAAAATACAGATGATAGTCACATTTTTAAGTTAGTAACTGAACAGTGTGTATTTTATTGAGTGTCCTGACTTTTGCCTGTCTTTTTTTTTAATACCCACCACACAAGTTACAACTAGCTCAATCTGCCAACCACAGTGCACTCATCAATGCTACTCCAGAAAAATAAATAAGGCAACAGCAAATAAAGACGAAGATTCCCAACACTATGCATCTCTTAATGTCAGTTTTAAGTCGGTCACAACTGCCCTTGGCTGACCGGCGGCAGCGTGAGCACTCCTGGAACGGGCAGGGTACCTGCACTGCTTCCCTGGCTTCAGCTTGCATTTCTTGCCCTCTGGCTGGTTTGCATCATAGCAGCACTCATCTTTACACTGGTCACTATAGCCACAGTCACATTCTTCACCTTGCTCCACCATCCCATTTCCACAAATAGGTTGGCCAGATTCTGAGGAAAATCAATAAAACAAAGTAAGCACTGTCTGCACACATTAATTTGATTTACAATCCACAAACTTTGGAACCTCATAACAAAGGGAGAAAGGATAATTTGATGAATACAAAAAGGAGAACTAGGAATCTCGAAATCAGAAGACCTAAATTCAATTCTAAGAGTAGCTCAGTTAACTAACTAGCAATGTGGCCTTGGGCAAGTCACTTCCCTTCTGGGGGGCCTCAGTTTCTTAATCTGTACAGTGAAAAGATTTGACATTATGGTCCCCTCTAAGGTCCCTTCTGGAAGTGGTAACACTCTATTTAGGCCACACTGAGCTTTATTGAACCGCACTATTTACATTACGCAAATACGAATTAAGTTAGTGCTTTAACAACCTGAAAAAAATTAAATCTTTTGTGTTAACAGAAAATTTCAAACATACATAAAAGTAGGAGAAGTACAATGAACTCCCATGTACCAATCACTTAGCTTTAACAACTATCAACAATATGCTGTAAACAATTCCACCTAACATATTCATTTATTCTTATAAATACTCCAGGATGAATCTAAGAGATAGAAGTTTGTTTCTTTTTTAAATCTAACCATAATAGCATTATCACATCTAACAAAATTAACAATATGCTTAATAGCATCTAATAGCCAATCCGTGTTCAATTTCCTCAACTGTCTTTTTACAACTGGTTTATTTGAACCAAGTTCCACATAAGGATCCTCAACCCCATGGCTGGTTTTGGTTGATATGTGTTCTTTTAAATATAACAGACTCCTTCCTCTCTTTTTATTTTTACACTATTTAAAGAAATTGGGTCATTTTGTCTTACAGAATTTCCCACATTGTGCTTAGCTGATTGTATCCTAGTCAATAAATAATTTTTTTAATGCACATTAATTTGCTCCTCAGCTAGACCCAAGCTCTCTAAGGGAAGAACAACGTATTACTCCTATTTTTTGTATTCCCAAAAAGGCTAACAGTATTGGGTCAAATCCTGGCTCATTAAGGTTAGACAGTCTGATCTAGGCACAGTGAATAATTTTAGAAAAATTTTTAGGCTCTCTTTTAAAGTTCGCGAATTTTATCAATGGGCTTTAAAATTGGAAGAGGAATGCTATTCTTTGTAAGATCAGAAGATCACAGACCTTTAGCATCTGCAGGGAGATGACAAGAATCAAATGTCTTCACTTTCTAGAAAAGAAAAGTAACTTCCAGAGAGTCTGTGACTTGCCGGAAACCATATGCCTCAGTATGGGCAAACTGAAGACCAAACCCAGGTTTCTGGGATCTGAAATCTGGTGCTCTTTTCTTTCTGCTACATCAAATTGATGTGGGAAACAGTTGTAGCACAGGCTTCAAATTGAGAACTGAATAAACATAAGGGAACACATCTCAAACACATGAACTCAACACAAGGCACATCTGAATCCAAACTATTCTAGAAAGACTAGCTTTACATTTAGAAAGTTCATTCTTATCCTTAACCACATCAAATATTAAAGGAAATCTTAGAGCTAACTGAAGCTCTCTCCCTTTCATTTTGTACCACCTCTTCTGTTCTCTAAGACTAGAAACATGCACATGGACATATATCCTAAGTAATAATGACTTTATTCTAAAGTATCGTAAAATCATCATTTCAGAATTCATAAGATATGTAATTTAAGAAAAAAGGAAAAATGATAAAGTCAGAAAACCTCTGAGGCAATATTTACTACACACTGGTTTTTATCTCATATAGAAATATTACTTCAAATAAGCTAGGACACATGGAAAAGGTGCTGTTTAAATGCAAAAATTATAATAGACACATATCTCATTATAATTTAAGAAACAAATTTCCTTGGGGCACCTGGGTGGCTCAGTCGTTAACCGTCTGCCTTGGGCTCGGGTCATGATCCCAGGGTCCTGGGATCGAGCCCCGCATTGGGCTCCCTGCTTGGCAGGAAGCCTGCTTCTCTATCTCCCACTCCCCCTGCTTATGTTCCCTGTCTCGCTGTGTCTCTCTCTGCCAAATAAATAAATAAAATCTTAAAAAAAAAAAAAAAGAAACAAATTTCCTTACCATAATACCTACAAAACAATATGCTCATTTTTAAAAGACAACTTCAATCAGAAAGTTTACTGTGAAAATCCGGTTTACAAATAAAGACTCTATGTAGCACTTCTGCATAAGATGTTTTAGAAACCTACCAGTGATAATAACAAGAGCAATAACAAAAACGATACCGTCAATATAATTTGAATCTGCCCTTTTTAAAGAAACAGAAGGCCTTAAAAGAAAAAGCCAATCAATATAAGTAAAAATTGAAATTTGGGGCTGATCAAAATTTAATTTTTACTCTGGGAAAGATTCTGTGAAGAGGATAAAATGACAAGCTACAGACCGGAAGAAAAACATATGCAGATCAGTATCTGACAAATGGCTAGTATGTAAGCTATGTAAAGAACTCTCAAAACTCAACAGAAAAAAAAAATCCAATGAGAAATGGCCAAGAAACATGGACATTTCACCAAAGAAGATACACAGATGGCAAATAAAGCACATAAAAAGATGAACATCTTTAGTCATCAGAAAAATATAAATTAAAACCACAACAAAATATCACTATATGCCTATCAGAATGGATAAAATAAAAACAATAAAAATGCCAAAAGCTGGCAAGGATGCAGAGAAACTAGATCACTTACACACTGCTGATAGGAATCTAAAATAATACAGCCACTCCAGAAAATACAGCAAACAATCACTATATGATCCATCAACTGGATTTGGGAGCATTTATCCCAGAGAGATGAAAACTGATGTTTGCATAAAAAACCTGTACACAAATGTTTATAGCTGCTTTATTCATAATAGCCAGAAACTAAAAATAGCCCAGATAGCCTTTAACAGGTGAATAAACTTTCTAAATATAAAGCTAGTCTTTCTAGAACCGTTTGGACTCAGATATGCCTTGCGCTGGGTTCATGTGTTTGAGCTGTGGTTCCCTTGTAGCCTATGCTACAACTGTAAACGAACTGTGGAACATACACACCATGGAATACTACTCAGCAATATAATCAAGCTCCTGATACAGGCAACAGTTTGAATGAATCTTCAGGGAATGAGGCTGAGCGAAAAAAGCCAATCTCAAAGGTTACATGTTATATGATTCCATTTATACAACATTTTGGACTGACAAAATTTTACAAATGGAGAATGGTTTAGTAGGGCATTGGTCAGGGGATGGCAGGAGGGAGGGAGGTAGATGTGTTTCCCCTCAAGTAACTTATAATCTTGTGAAATAGGACAGGGACCCAAACAAACATAATACAAGGTAGAATATTTAGAACATATTAAATGCCACAAGAGAGGCATAACAGATGACTGGATAAACAAAATGTGGTATTATCCATACAACGGAATATTATTCAGCCATAAAAAGAATGGCATTCTGATACATGCTACAATTTGAATGAATCTTGAAAGTTTTATGCTAAATGAAATAAGCCAGACACGGCAGGTCAAATATTGTACGATCCCATCTGTATGAGGTACCTAGAATAGGCAAATTCATAGACACAGAAAACAGATTAGAGGTTACCAAGTAGGGAGAGAGGGAAGCAGGAGTTACTGCTTAATGATTACAGAATTTCTATCTGGCGAGATGAGAAAGTTTGGAGATGGGTAGTGGTGATGGTTGCACACAGCCATGAATGTACTTAATGCCACTGAACTTTAACTTAAAATTAGCTTAGATATTAATAAAATCATACATATTTTATATCTTTTTTTCTTTACTGTAAGGCAAAAAAAAATTTCACAGCAGCTTTATTCGTATTAGCCGAAACCCAAAGAGCCCAGGTGTTAATCAATAGGAGAGTGGATGAGCAAAGTGTGATATATTCATACAATGCAATATGAACTGCTCAGCAATAAAAAAGAACAAAACACTAATAATGAATCTCAAAATATGCTGAGTGAAAGCAGCCCTCCACAAAAGAATATAAACCATATGATTCCACTTATATGAAGTAAAACAAGCAAAATTTCTCTACAGTGAAATAAATGAGAACAATGGTTGCCTCTGAGAATGTGTTGGGGGCAGAAACTGCAAAAGGAAATAAAAGAACTTTCTGAGGTGACAGAAATATTCTGTATTTTGACAGGTGCTTAAGGTTACACAGGTAAATGCATTTGTCAAAGCTCATTAAATGGTGGACTTACTGTGCAACATTTTATGTTAAAAAAAAAAAGAACCACAAACAATATTGAACTTTAGTTAATTATACAGGCTGAAGTGTTTAAGGGTGAAGCATACTGATGTCTGCAATCCACTTTAAGTTGCAACAACAACAAAAAAAATGGGATTGAGGGATGGATAAATTAGTAAATAAGTGGTAAGGTAAATACAGCAAAGTTTTAATAGTTATAAAATAGAGGTGGTAGGTGCATGGGTGTTTCAAGTTGCCTGAATGTTTGAAAATATATGTTGGGAAAACATACATACCAACAAAACAGTTGTTTCTCTTCTTCTCAAGAACTTGGCTTATATTTCTAATACTACAGAGTGAGAATTTATTGTTGTTAAGTTTGTCCCCGGATGTTGCTCTTGCATACATGATGTAATTGCCATTTTCTTTCTGCCCTAAATTCTTAGATTCTCCTGGAGTGCACTCTGTTCCAGAATCATGCTGCCAAACAGAATATAGAGTTACATAAACAGGAAGTAAAATAAGGTTTTCAGGTCATCTGATTAAATGTAATTTTCTCACCAGAAGAACAATGGAAGCTTGTGGACTCTCCTCTAAAGAAGGTCCTACAATTGTTTTAGACTGTGAGAAGGAAAACAATTTGCTCTTTTAGGAGCCACTGTCTTAGAAGGGGAGGAAAAATGACTAAAGGTCTAGCCACAACAATGTACAGCTCAGTAAAGAGGGAGTAGAATGGAGGATAAACCATCATAAAGTCTATCAAAAATAAGCTCGCCATGCACTCCTATATTTATTGCAGCCATATTTACAAAAGCCAAATTATGGAAACAGGCCAAGTGCCTACTGACACATGAATGGATAAGGAAGATGTAGTACATATATACAATGGAATATTATTTAGCCATAAAAAATGAAATCTTGCCATTTGCAACAACATGGATTGAGCTAGAGAGAATGATGCTAAGTGAAATAAGTCAGTCAAAGGCAAATACCACATAATTTCACTCATATGTGGAATTTAAGAAACTGTAGCAAAGGAAAAAGAGAGAGAGAGAAACCAAGAAATAGACTCTTAACTATAAAGAACAAACTGATGGTTACCAGAGAGGAGGTGGGTAGGGTGATGGGTGAAATAGGTGATGGGGATTAAGGAGTGCACTTATGATGAGCACTGAGTCAGGTACAGAATTCAATCACTATATTGTATGCCTGAAACTGATATAACACTGTATGCTAACTACACTGGAATTAAAATTAAAAACTTAATAAAATGAAAAAAATAAGCTCACCTACTTTCAAAACTAGTAACAGGAATATAAACTACTTAAAATGACTAAATATTCTTTAACATACATACTAAACTACTAACGACTAGTTCAGAGAAGACAGATGGGGAAAGACAGGAAACAGAATGGCATGAAGCTAAGTACATACAAGATAAGCATCTAAGAGAGTTGACTTATTAACTAGTACATAAGAAAGATAAGTAAATGCTATTTTTTAAAGATTTTATTTATTTATTTGAGAGAGAGAGAGAAAAAGAGAGGGAGGGGGAGGTAGAGAAAATCTGAAGCAGACTCCACACTAAGCACAGAGCCTGACACGAGGCTCGATCCCACAACTGCAAGATCATGACCTGAGCCGAAACCAAGAGTCGTTTGAGCCACCCAGGCACCCCAATAAATACTACTTTTAAATGACAATTAAGAAGAGCCAAGTGGTAAAACTAAAACACTGATTTGCAAGGGTAAAACAACAGACACACATGTGTATGTACACAGAAAGTTTATGGTGTTGGCAAATATTACGGAAGTATCAGATACACACCGAAAAGTACCAAACTATAGCTCCATAAGTTTTCTCAAAGTAAATATACTTATGTGACCAGCACTGAGATCAACTAACAGAATACTATCAGATCACAGCAGCATCCCCACCTTCCTTCCTCCTCTGGGAGATAGGCATTTAAAAAAAAAAAAAAGGAAAGAAAACAGGGATGCCTGGGTGGCTCAGTCGGTTAAGTGGCTGCTTTCAGCTCAGGTCATGATCCCAGGATCCTGGGATCGAGCCCGGAGTCGGGCTCCCTGCTCAGCGGGGAGCTTGTTTCTCCCTCTCCCGCTCCCCCCCTGCTTATGATCACTCTCTCTCTCTCTCAAATAAATAAATAAAATCTTAAAACAACAACAACAAAAAAAACCCAACCTCACAATGCTCCTCAAACAACAATTCAGAACTTGCCAGAAAGGGTGAAAATATTTGGGTCCAAGAGTAAAAGTTCTATTTAAACTGTTATTTGAATACCCAACAATTCTACCCTCCAGAAAGAAAGAATGCCCAAGGGCATTATGTTTCTTCTCAAAACCCATCTAAATTACTTTCATTTTCTACTCCCTAATCTGAAGCAACTTTTTTTTTAAGATTATATTCTTTTTTTTTTTAATTTAAGTAATCTATATATCAAACATGAGGCTTGAACTCATGACTCTAAGATCAAGAGTTGCATGCTCTTCTGAGCCAGCCAGGCACCCCCTGAAGCAACTATTAAAAATAAGACCTCTCCTATCATATTTATTCTTCCAGGTACCTCTTGCTGTTCTCCTGAACCTAGATTCAGCATTTAACAACTCCTGACTATTCTCCAATATTACCTTGCTTTATGTTTTCATTCTATAGAATTCAATTTGGTTTATGATAATGCATGACACTAGGATTATTCTCAGCATTAGAATTTTAGAAAAAGAAAGAAAAAAATTCCAATACTATGTAACTCTTGATATTATCACAGAGTATTCTCAATTCAATAAATATTAGAATGTGTCCATTATATGAACTAAAAATATAATATAAAAATATAAAGATGAGTTTAAGCACTGTCCCTAGCCTAGCCCGCAAAAGCCTTATATTCTATTTAAAAGAGAGCATATTTTGATATCCCTGGCTAGTCTGACTCTGCCCCATAAATCCATTACAGGTATCACTAATCGGGGGCTGCCTGGCTGGCTTAGTTGATAGACTACGTAACTCTTGATCTCAGGGTCATGAGTTCAAGCCACACATTGGGCAAAGAGCTTGGTTGCTTGCTTACTTACTTACATACATACATAAAAACAGATATTGCTAATCAGTTATTACTTTACTAGTCCAGAGGATATTGTAATGGATCATCATTAATGGCCATGGAGGGAGAAAGAGGTTATAAACAAGCATGCCAACTATTTGTATTTGTTATCCTCAGAACATGGGATAAACAAGCACACCAGTAAGCAAAATATAAAACAGACTATAAAGGCCATCTTAACCATATCCCCAAAAAGTGCTGACAATTCATATGGTTTCACAAAGAAACTCTAAAGTTTGACAAGAAAACAGAAAAACTTTTCTCTGGCTATAAAAACAATACATACTCTTTTAGAAAATTTAGAAAATAAAAAATAGATAAAACATTTCAATCATAATCAACCATGCATAATAACCACTATTAACATTTTGGTCTACTTCCTACATGACTTGTACCTAGTCATATCATATTTTAATACAAAATTTGAACTATACCACTTGTAGTTATATACATGGTTTCTTTCAGCTTAACAGTATAAGGCAAACACTGATTTTTAAATGATTGCAGAACATTCCAGGATACTTTCGTATTGTGGGGCCATTTAGGCTGTTTAAAACTTTTTGCTATAAATAAATAAAACTGCAATGGATACTTTTTTTAATGCACATAAATCTTTGACAGATTCTGCATTTTTCTTTTAGTTGGATTCCCAAGGGTAGAGTTTGAGTTAAAAGGTCAAACATTTTAAGGGTCTTGATACATAATGACAAATGACTGACAGAAGGGCTCTATCAATTTACATTATATAACATGGATCAAGATTTCAGTAGGCAGAGATGTGAAGGAATTGGCTTCCTGGCAAAAGGAAAATTTTAAAGGACTATAAATAACTTAATCTGACAGGAGAGGGCAGTTAACACTGGAAATACACTTAAACCCAAAAGATGGAAAACCCTAAATGCTAAGATAAGGAAACTATCAGCAACATCAGCAGGTACAGGAAATAAGGTTGTAAACTGAAGTGACATGATCAAAACAATCAGAACTATAACCTAGACAAAGATTAATTTGGTAAGAGCAAGTACATATTATAACTTTCATACTGAGAGACAGAAACTTGTCTCATTTATGATTACAACTTCCCAAGACAAAGCTTATAAAGTGGTTAACAAAAGGTGTACAATAAAGATTTGAGATAAAATAAATAAATATAAGCGACAGTGTGTACCACTCAGAGAGAAAGTAACACCGACATAGTACAGATGTACAACAGGAGAGATAAAGACAGATTTCAGATAAAGATGTCAAGGGACACGGGCTCAGGAATATATAGTTCTGGCTGCTCTTAGTTTATAAGTAATTTAACAGTAAGCACTACTGTGTATATATGGTAGTATGAACAACATGCACAAAGGAATGGGGTGTGACTGAGCATGGTAGAGTCATTAAAAGTAGTCTGGTATGAGAGGAAAAGACAGCAGGGTAGGCAAAGAACGTAAACCAATTTATCCATTAAACAAAAAGCCGTAAGTAATATAAAATTAATATACTAAAAAAAAATTTCTGGCAGCTGGGCAGGGAATAGATTAGACAGGAAATGAAAAGAGAAAAGATTAGATTCCCTACTCCAAGTGTGGTCTGCAGACCAGGGGCAGCTACAGCATCACCTTGGAATGTCTCAGAAATGTAAAAACTAGGGCACCTGGGTGGCTCAGCTGGCTAAGCATCCGACTCTTGATCTCAGCTCAGGTCTTGATCTCAGGGTCGTGAGTTCAAGCCCCGAGCTGGAGCCTACTTAAAAATTAAAAAATGCAGAAACTTGCCCCCCACCCCCGAAAATGGAATCTGTATTTTAAGACCCTTGGTAATTTGTATGCATATTAAAATTTGGGAGGCTCTACATCACTTGGCATCAGGGAAATACAAATCAAAACCACAATGAGAGGGGCGCCTGGGTGGCTCAGTTGGTTAAGCCGCTGCCTTCAGCTCAGGTCATGATCCCAGGGTCCTGGGATCGAGCCCCGCATCGGGCTCCTTGCTTAGCAAGGAGTCTGCTTCTCCCTCTCCCTTTGCCTGCTGCTCCCACTGCTTGTGCTCTATGTCAAATACATAAATAAAATCTTAAAAAAAAAAAAAAGAAAAAAGAAAAAACCACAATGAGATACCACCTCACACCAGTCAGAATGGCTAAAAATTAACAAGTCAGGAAATGACAGATACTGATGAGGATGCAGAGAAAGGGGAACCCTCCTACACTGTTGGTGGGAATGCACACTGCTGCAGCCATTCTAGAAAACAGTATGGAGGTTCCTCAAAAAGTTGAAAATAGAGCTACCCTACAACCCAGCAATTACCCTACTGGGTATTTACCCCAAAGATACAAATGTAGTGATCCGAAGGGGCACCTGTACCCCAATGTTTATAGCAGCAATGTCCACAATAGCCAAACTATGGAAAGAGCCCAGATGTCCATTGACAGATGAATGGATAAAGAAGATGTGAAATGAAATCTAGCCACTTGGAATGATATGGATGGAACTAGAGAGTATTATGCTAAGCAAAATAAGTCAATCAGAGAAAGACAATTATATGATCTCGCTCATATGTGGAATTTAAGAAATAAAACAGAGGATGATAGGGGAAGAGAGGAAAAAATAAAACAAGACAAAATCAGAGAGGAAGACAAACCATAAGAGACTCTTAATCACAGGAAACAAACAGGGTTGCTGGAGGGGAGGAGGGTAGAGGGATGGGGTAACTGGGTGATAGATATTAAGGAGGGCACGAGATGTAATAAGCACTGGGTATTACATAAGACTGATGAATCACAGACCTGTACCTCTGAAACCAATAATACATTATGTGTTAATTTTAAAAAATAAACAAATAAAATATAAATAGAAGAAAAAAATTGGGGAGGCCCTAGACTAAAGGACAGAGGAGTAGCTGAAGGGTACTACAACTCCCCTAGCAAGGGTTGGAATCAAGGGGACTGAGAGAGAAAAGAGAACATTTACTTGCCCTTGAAAAAACAAACTAACCATAAGCAATAGTTCTCTGCTCATCTCTACAATTTCAATTACTCTTTTAAGAACAGATCACATAGTGTGGGTTGCCTGGGTGGCTCAGTCAGTTAAGCGTCTGCCTTTGGCTCAGGTCATGATCCTTGGGTCTTGGGATCAAGCCCCACGTCAGGCTCTCTGCTCAGCGGGGAGTTTGCTTCTCCCTCTCCTTCGCTCATGCTCACGCTCTCTCTCAAATAAATAAATAAATAAGACAGATCACATAATGTCCATTTGCTGCAAAGAGATACTGCTTTCAAAGTTTTAAACCTCTAATAAGAAAAAAAAACGTATTGATCTCAAGAACAAAACAAACAAAAGATCAGAAAAGCAGTTCAAGAGGCAGAGAGATTAAACACATTTTAAATAGTTCATCCAAGAACATTAATAATCTATCAATTTCTGATAGGGACTTAGAAGAAGAAGGACTTGCAACTTTAGTGAGATGGCACTTCCATTTTACAAACTGGGAGAAAATTAGAGAAGTGCATTTGAGGATTTTAAGCTCCAACTATATAGTATTTTTCTAAACTCATGAAAATTTCCATTTTTACAAGTGATATGGTACAAGTAAAATTAATGCACATAGTTGTCAAATGATATTTTCCCAAATTTGTTATTTAATAAGCCCTACCAAAATCACAAAGAGACTATCTTTCAGTATTTTGTATTTCTGTGTGCATCAATCTTTAGGTCACTTGAAAATCAATATGATGGACTGAGTACTAAATGACACCAAAGAATTGTTAATTTTGTCAGGTATCATAACCACATTAGGGTTATGTAAGAAAATGTCTAGGGGCGCCTGGGTGGCTCAGTTGGTTGAGCGACTGCCTTCAGCTCAGGTCATGATCCCAGGGGTCCTGGGATCGAGTCCCGCATCGGGCTCCCTGCTCTGCGGGGAGCCTGCTTCTCCCTCTCCCACTCCCCCTGCTTGTGTTCCCTCTCTCACTGTGTCTCTCTCTGTCAAATAAATAAATAAAATCTTTAAAAAAAAAAAAAAGAAAGAAAATGTCTAAATTTTTAGGGATGTATACTGAAATATGTAAGGGTGAATAAATTTGCTTCTAATACCTTACAAAAAGAAAGAAACACACAGAAAGGAGATGTGGCAACATCTTGATAACTGTTGAATCTGAATCAGCAGTTGGCAAACGGGAGCCCAACAGCCCATTTTTATATGGCCTAAGCTAAGAATGGTTTTCCATGCTTAAAGGATTGTAAAAACAACAAAGAAAAATATGCAACAGAGACCAAATGTTACCTCCAAAACTTAGAATGTTTACTAGCAGGCTCTTTATAAAAAAAGTTTACTGACTCCTATTCTAGATAATGGGCATGTAAGAATTTATTGCACTATTTTTCTCAACTTCTGTGTACATTAAAGTATGAAAAATTTTGAGTATCACACTGAAAAATTTTAAAATATTAATCCACAATAGAGAAAGACAAATCTAACAAACCCTGATAATGCTTTAACAGAAACCAAGCAAAAAAACCACTCCACAGTTTGCTAACATTCAAAATGCACTTTAAACAATGAAAAGTGAGGGGAGCCTGGGTGGCTCAGTTGGTTGAGCATCCCACTTTTTATTTTGGCTCAGGTCACAATCTCAGGGTCGTGAGATTGAGACCCAGGTAGGGCTCCACACTGTGGGTGGAGCCTGTTTAAGATTCTCTCCCTCTCCCTCTGCCCTTCCCCCTGCTGGTGGGCACTGTTCTAGGACTAGCAGACAGAGAAGTGAATGAACAGTTCCTTGCCTTCATAGAATCCTGCATTGTTATGCTTACTTTTCTTATTTGACTTGCAAATATTCTATCTTCCTCCCTTTCAGTAGTGTCAAGTACATTCCTGTGTTCCAATATATAAAAACTAAACAGTCAACTATACTTCAATTAAAGAAAAAAAAACCAACTAAACATCCATAGGTACTTGTATTCAATGTAAACAAACAAATCACTCAACATAAAATTTAGTAACTTTAAAAAAATCTTATAATTAGGCAATACTTACTGGAGATCCAAAGTTATGTCCAACTTCATGAGCAAAAGTAATATGAGAGACTTTGGGGGGTACATGAGACCCATAGTTCTGAACAGTAATAATTCCAGTGTTTAAGGACTTCTTCTTACCATCTGAATACAGCTTACTTTTTTCACATATTCCTCCAGAGCTTCCTAATTCAGAACAAAAGATGGCTAAATTAGCATCTATTTACCCCCCAAAATAACTTTCTAATATATATTAAATTAAAACATTTTATATATCCCACACATATCAAATACTCAAAAGTTTCTTTTGTCCAAGATTAGGAAGTCATTTCAAATAAGTTTGAATGGCTCACCTAAAGAAACTCCCAGGACTTCGTACAAGGCCCTTAAGGAAATGTTCTTCATAAGCAAAATATTCCCTAATTTTTGCTCCCATTAATTTAGCAAACAAAAGTTTCTGTTAAATTTGAATATACCCGTATTTAAGCAAAGCCTATGCCTTCTCTTAAAAAAAAGAAAGAAAAAAAAAACACATTTAATTTAAATGAAAGTTGAACAAAATATTCTCAAGTAGATTCTGAGAAAGTCACTTCCACAAATAATAGTAGTAATGCACAGGAGTACATGATTCACTATCTTGAGAGGCAATATACATATATTTTTTTAAAAAGAAAACCATTAGTGGTTGCAAGGGGCTGGCAAGGAAGTAGGGGGATAGAGAGAGATTTGTAAAAGGGTACAAATTTCCAATTATAAAATGAGTAAGGTCTAAGTATCTAATGTATAACATGATGACTATAGTTGATAACACTGTGTTGTATAAAATGAAATTTGCAAAGAGAGTAAAACTGAAACATCCTCACCAAAAATAAATGTGAGGTGATAGATGTGTTAACTCAATGGGGGAATCCTTTCAGAATGTACATGAATATCATATCATTATGTTGCACACTTGAGGTATCTTACAATTTTGTCAGTTATACTTCAAGAAAGCGGGGGCAGGGGGGAGAAGGAAATACGTCCAGTGGGCAAGAAATGGGGAGTGGGAAGAAAGGAAGGACAGAAGATGTACGGAAGGGGAAGAAAGCAATGTGGAAAAACGCTGACTGATTAATCTATCAGGAGTTCACTATACTATTCCTGCAACTTTTCAGCGGGTTTGAAATTTTTGTCAAAATAAGTTCAAAAGCTGAATTATGATTTTCCAATGTGTCTTGAGAATACTTTCAAATTGTAAAAGAAAACCTATAACACTACTTCTATGATACATATTAAATCACTTTGTAGTTCACCTGTTCCATAATAGTAACTTTCCAAAATAGCCTAATGCCAAAATGAAAGTACTTGTACATCTAAAGGCAGTTAATGTAAGAAATTAAAAAAAGAACAATGGGAAAATCAGAAACTGGCTGACCAACCCTTGTCTGTATGTACACTGTACTGAGAAGAACACAGTTCTTTTAGTAACTCTGTTAAAGACTCTTAGCGAGAATTCTTTAGTTTACATTCACATGTAAAGTGTTTCTCTTTGATTTTTTTAATTAAAATACAATCAAATTTTAGGATATTCTCATAACTGATCAAGTTATTTCAAATTAGCTTTCTATATGCAAAATTACAACCAAGTTATTAAGCCATTAAAAAATCTAATGTTTATAATCCCTGATAAAGCATATAATAGAAGGCAATTTAAAATAGATTTGCAAGAATGGCATGACACTACAATTGCTACCCATTCATTTTAACATTAGAAAGTAAATTTAACAGGGACACCTGGGTGGCTCAGTCAGTTAAGCGTCTGCCTTTGGCTCAGGTCATGATCCCAGAATCCCAAGACCGAGCCCCACATCAGGCTCCGCACTCAGTGGGCAGTCTGCTTCTCCCTCTGACCCTACCCCCCTCATGGGCTCTCTCTCACTCTCTCTCTCTCTCATAAATAAATTTAACACAAGTTGAACATAAATATGAATTACTGTTATGATTTAGGAAGCTAAAATAACAACCTCCACAGAAAAGTAAAATGAAAGACTGAGCCATATGCAGATTTTAACCAGCACAAGATGGAGAGCCTTTATGATATTCAGAACTTACTACCTTTTCTACAAAGAAAACTGACAGCAAATGATTTATGAATATTTAATATATTTTCTTATGCAACTTCTACTTTTGGAGATGAGTCCTAAGGATTGTATCACTACTTCTAGAAATTAGAAAAGATATGAATAAGCATTCTGTATGTAATAGTTTTAAACAAATAGTAAATTAATATCCTGCCTTAATGAAGATCTATCATATGCAAATTGGTCCAATGCAGTACTGTCAAACTTGAATTAAGCACAAAAGACTCCACACTGTAAATCTCTATCAGTTAAAAAAAGGAAAAAATAAATAGCATGTATTAAAAACTCTGATAATATATTTTTCTATATTTTTAAGGTCTATACAGTTTAAGGGAAGATCAGACATAAATTTGAATGTACTCTTCTGAAATATAGTCTTTGTAATTTTACATCATGTTTAACGTCTTAGTAAATGCTTTTGGTTTTAATGTGTATCACTTACAGAAAAGTTTAATATTTGTTACAAACTAATTAACATGTTAAAATAACTCAATTATACAGAAAAAATAAGACTATATTTAATTTTATAAGTTATGGTTTAATTTCTTTTCGGCAGTAGTGCACTAATTTTTTTAATTCCAATATAGTTAACATAAAGTGTTACGTTAGTTTCAGGTGTACAATATAGTGATTCAACAATTCCATACATTACCCAGTGCTAAGTTATGGTTTAATTTTTTACAAAACAATGCAACTAGTTCTGATGTGCCAGAAACTCAATCAGTGATATCATATATACCTATAGGTAAACCACAGCACAAGTTCAGTACTGCTTTATATTATACATTTAAAATTTTACTACATGTAGTCATCATTACAAAATACAAATTGTGAATAATAATGAGAAGGGTAAAATTTTTTTATTTTGAGTTAAAAGCTATTACTGATGGATAGATGGCTCAATAACCAACAAAGAAGGATAATGACATTTTTTTTATCTACAGTACAGCCTGAGAGCTAAAATCACAGAATATCACTCCTAAACTTTAAAACAGACCCCCACCCCAGGCCCCAAATTAGAAAAACTGGATAATATAACATAATACCCTGACAGAGTCCACAAGTACAGTTTTGATGTGAGCAGGCCTAAACACTTAAAACTTAACAGTAGCATACTGATCATGCAATATTAATCTGAGCAGTAATTTTGAACCAGACAATAGTTCCAATCCCTGACAGGTTATCAGGAAATGTCCTAGGGCATTTCTTTGTCTTTCATGTCTGGAGAGCGGCATTCACAAGTAATAGGGAGGGACGAGAGATGTTAAACATCCTGCATGGAACAATCCAGACTGCACAAAATGCCAGTATTAACTGTCCTGTTGTAATATTCTAATGATGTAAATCTCCCAGCCTTATAATTAGACTTTTAAACAACATGTTAAGAATTTGATAGGCTGTGGGTTATCTTGAGAACCCTAAGTTGAGCTCTGTATGCCCTTAAATCCTAATATGTAAAATCAAACTAAAATTTCTAAACTAAGAAAAACAGAAGAGACTATTGCTAACAATTGAAATGTCTCAAAAAATGTTCTCCACAAATGGTCAGAGGAATACCAAATGGTTCAGGATTAACTACGGAGATGAATTCCAGAGATAGCCTTACTCAGTGGCTTGCCCAAACTGAGACTATGTTCATTAGGATAACATTAAGAAGGATAATATATGAACAGAATGCACCTTATTAAAAAAAAAAAATGGCCCCTCTCAAAAGGCATGTTGGAAGGGTGCCACAAATGAAGTAAAATAAAAAGATTATCTAATATAAGGAATTTACTTAGTTAAGGAATCAATGCTTCAGTCTCTAAATTAAATGATAAGAGGCTACCTGCTTAACACAGAACTGTGCTCATACAAAGAAAAGTTTAAAGAAATCCTGTCAGATTCATAATCAACAATGACTTTGTTTGGAAGACCAGACTCCCTTCCAATCTCTGTATAATTTCAAATGGGAGCATCCAAGCCAGCCCAGCTCACTAGTTGTTTCCACTAATTATGGAGTTGGGCAGGAGGTGCTGTTTTCCTGATTAAAGAAACCCAAGGCAGTACCCAACTACAGTATGATATTAAATAAGAAAAGTAGTGTAAGAAGACTTAAAAACAAGAAACCTACTATTCAAATGTTTCAACTTTTACTGCTTTACCCAGCTTAACTGAGTCAGTGAAGACTATAGCTAATAATTTGAGTAATATTCTGTGAAAATTAACATCACAACAAAACCCTCCACACCACCATCTATTTGTAGTAAAATATCTGCAGAATTAAATGAAACTAAGCTAAATAATACAACAAAATCAAAATTAATTAGGCCAAATAAAAATGAAAAAACTAAGAAACAGTAACAGATGACAAGCTGAACAGATCAGCTATGAAATGGTACTTTTTAATAAACAGATAACCACAAAAATTACTAAGATCTGTAAACAGAAATGTGGTCTCAAAAAAGGACAAGAGAGAAGAAATTACAATGAAAAATAAACACAGTGAAGCAAAATGATTTACCTAAATTTAGAGAGAACAGACAGAACCCAGTCTCCTAGCTCCCAAAACAGTGCTCTTCCCATTATGCCATGACAATTACCCAAAATGATGTCTAAATATTAAAGAGTAGAATTCTTGGGGCGCCTGGGTGGCTCAGTTGGTTAAGCGACCGCCTTCGGCTCAGGTCATGATCCTGGAGTCCCAGGATCGAGTCCCACATCGGGCTCCTTGCTCAGCAGGGAGTCTGCTTCTCCCTCTGACCCTCCCCCCTCTCATGCTTTCTATCTCATTCTCTCTCAAATAAATAAAATCTTAAAAAAATAAAAATAAAAATAAAAAAATAAAGAGTAGAATTCTTTTAGAACTCCTCTTCCAAAAAAATGGATTCCAACAATACAAAACCTCTACTAAGATGCAGGAAACATTTCAACTTCTTATCAGAAACATCTTAGAAAAAGCTAGGATATTACAGTATATAATATTTAGTAGAATAACTACCAAATGCACTGAACCTAGAGTCAAAAGGTCTAGACTCTGGGTTCTGTGTGATTCTGGGTCAGTCACAAAGTCTCTAAATCCAAGTTTCTTCATCTGCAGAATGGAGGTAATAATACCTACACCTCAGAAGGGTACTGAAATAATCAATAAAACCAATTATATATTATTCCCTATAAAAAGATACAATGTTGGGTGCCTGAGTGGCTCAGTTGGTTAAGCGTCTGCCTTAGGCTCAGGTCATGATTCCAGGGTCCTGGGATGGAGCCCCACATCGGGCTCCCTGCTCAGTGAGGAGTCTGCTTCTGCCCCACTCCCCACCTCCCTGCTTGTGCTCTCTGCTCTTTCTTGGGCTCTCTCTCTCAAATAAAATATTGGGGAAAAAAAAAAAAAGAACAAAGATCCCTTCTCTTTTCCACTCTGGTCCCCATTCTTCTGTCTCTCCCTAGCCCCTTCCCAACAGCTCTTAGAAAAAGGTTTCTAAGAACTGGAGTTGGGGGTTTAACATAGAGTAAAGGAAGAGGGTATCAGATGAAGAACCTATGACAAAAATACAAGTCATATGTCTGACTTTCAGTCGAGAACTTTGCCCGCTGCTGTTCAGTAAAATGAGCAGCACCATAAATGGTGGTCCAAATATCAAAATAACTAGATATAAAGGCTAACTGTCCTCCAATCCCATTACCCTAATTTAATCATGAGAAAAACATCAAAGAGACTGCAACAGAGGGGCATCCCACAAGATACTTGACCAGTACTCCTCAAAATTGTCAAGAATCATCAAAAGCAAAAAGTCTAAGAAACTCTAATAGTCAAGAAAAGATTAAAGAGACATGATAACTAAATGTAATGTGGTTTCTTGGATGAGATCCTAGAACAAAAAAGAGACCTTAGGTAAAAACTAAAAAATTTGAATCAACTACAAACGTCAGTTAACAATAATGAAACTATAGGTTTGTTCATTGTAACAAATGTACCATACTAATACAAGCTGCTAATAATATGTATGGGTGGGGTGTACATGAATTCTCTATACTATTTGCTCAATTTTTCTGTGAATCTAAAACTATCCTAAAAATACAGTCTATTTTTGCATCTATAGACATGAGGCTATCTGAAGATTTTAAAAAACTGACCAAGCTCCTTCAGGAGCATTACATTCCTAATGAACAAAAGTCTGAAGCTGAAAATGTAAAACAGTTTCTGGTTTGAAATCATCCAATCACTTGCCCAGAAGCCATTCTATGAGTAAGTTTCCTTAGAGACAAAAATATGAATATGGTAGTCCTCAAACTTGAATGTGAATCAGAATCAGCTGGAAGCCTTGTTCAACCAAAGACTATTGCGCTTTACACCTAGAGTTTCTGATTCAGTAGACTTGGGTGGGGTCCATAAATTTGCATTTCTAACAAGTTCCCAGGTGATGCTGATGTTGTTATAGTTAAGGAACACACTTTGAAAATACAGTAATTTAGTATACTAATGGTAATTTACAACAAAGAATCAAATGAACCCTTGAATTTTCACAGTACTTACTAATGAATAAGTAGAAGAAACCATAAACTTTATAATAAATCATCCAACTTATTCAAGAAGAGGAAAAGAAATTTCAGAATATACAAGTTATAAAACGTAAAATTATCATAGGAAAGAGTGAGATTATACAATCTGCTGACAATGCAAGTAACACAAAACCAGGACAGATCAACCTAAGAGACAAATATAAATCTCCAAAAATACTGTACTATGATATATAGTTCATGACATAAATTTGCACCTTAATGACATCATGAAAATGTGGAAGAAAAACAAAAGAAGCTTTGAAAATTGTGAAAGTAATATTCATTGCTCACTTTAAAAATAAAGCAAGAAATATAAAAGCTAAAATATACTACTACTTAAGATGTTAAAATATACATCACAGATCAAACAATAAACTAATTAAAGAACAGGAATAGAAAAGCTTCCCTTACCCTGCATAAAGCATTCTATCTTTTAAAAAGATAGAAACGATGCATCAGAAGAAAGAGATATTACCATATATAGCTCAGAAGATAACAGACTACTGATCAAACTCTATATGGCAAAATTTATATTCAAAGAGTCTGGGATTGTTTCTACCCAATCTTTCAACTAATAAATTTGTGTTTCTCTAAACTAGGTTCCTAAATTTATTAGACTGTAAATTACAGTCCCCCTACCCCCACTGTAAGGGGAAGGGGATTATCCTATCCCAGTTTTGTTAGTGACAACAGTTTCCATGGCTAAGGCAAAGACCCCAGCAGAGTTTGGGCCCAGGTGCTGAGGTTAGTGGAGCTGGGGGTACTGGGGCCTCCTGCTTCCATCTCTTTTCAGACAACACTTACCTTTTGTTAAAATAAAGGCTATAAATAAAATAATAATAAGGGCAGTCTTTCTTTTCTACCTACTGCTTCTGACTGGGGTTTCTCTGCTCTCTATCTCATTGC
The DNA here is from genome assembly GCF_002201575.2 of Neomonachus schauinslandi. Lineage (NCBI taxonomy): Eukaryota > Metazoa > Chordata > Mammalia > Carnivora > Phocidae > Neomonachus > Neomonachus schauinslandi. Next base: position 97,695,357 of record NC_058411.1, read on the forward strand.
AGAACAGAAGCAAGAACATAGTTTTCCCCTTTTAATTCTAAGGACCTCTTTCCCAGAAAAATATTTTTTTTAATTAATAACATTAACTTCTATGAAAAAATTAGTATTTCATTTTTGTTTTCAGAAATAAGTACCACTTTTTCCTCATGAAATTATTTCAGCCACTGAATGTACCAAATGTCAGGCTATCTCCCTGTTAGTACTCATTTCAAAATAAAAAGCTACTCCACCTATTTTTCTACTTACACTATGCTTATGACTCTTGCCTAACTCAAGCTCTTTAAATTAAGATATTGTACAGGCATCAGTTTCTACTATACTTTTATAAAATTCAGTGTGCCCTGAAACTTGCTTGTTTCAAGTATTAAGCCAAGACATAGTTGGATAAACTACCTGAAGGTGCTCCAACCCAAGCCAGACCAAGAACACCATCATCAAAATCTCGGTCTGTGAAGACATAGGCCAAACAGTAGTCATCATGATTCTGCTCAGAATTCAATTCCAGAAACTTCTCCACACCAATATTTGGGAAACGGAAGGGATTTGTAGAGTCCTTTTCATCAGCAGTTGTGTTGATCTAAAATCCAAGACAACTATTTAAATAGGCAATTAATGTTAGCAGAGCCTATGTGTAAAGTCTTTGCTCACCTTCTGCATCCGCCTGGACAATATGCTTGGAACCCAAGGGAAATCAGGCCTGAATTAAGGCTTCTACAACTGTTCCCACTGCCCCCATCCCTGAGCTGCTCATAGAAACCAAAAAGAAAAAAAAAGAAAAAAAGGAAAAAAGAAAGGCTGAGTAGGAGAATTAAAATTGAGTATGTTAAAAATTTCTGGGCAAGTATTGACCGAATTTCTAAACAATGAACACTTAGGATGGAAAAACAAGTTCTGCTTTCAAAACTTCTAATAAAGGAAGTACAGTTTCTCAAATTTAATCATGTGAGCAAGTCTCTTTCAGTACTAATCTCCTGCACATGGTGGAAAGTATAAGGATATAAACCCCTAAATTTTAGCTAATTACTAGAACATGAAATTGATATCAAACCCAAGACCGTCAATTCAACAGCCAAATCATTTCCTTGGTTCTGCTTGCCTAAAATCATAGGAGTCAAGCCCAACAAAATGCAAGTTCAATTTTTTTCCCTGAACGTGGGCAAGAATTTTTTTTTTTACTCCCCATTCTCTTCTCTCACTGTATCAAGCTCAGTTCCTCCAGAATGTTCTTTTGATACTTAGCTACTGTACTCCTAGTGCAGGTTCCTCCTTCACAATCTGAAGAATAATCAGTTCTACTGAACTGATTCTACTTGTTCTACTAAACAGAAACTTCATTTATTAGCCTCTGCCTCCTTTCAGAGACCCCTGCCTGTCCTCTGAAGTTCTAGAACAATTTGGCTTTCCCCAAGTAAGTCAGAAAATTACTATACAACTGTTGATACAGAATAAAAAGGGATATGCATGAAAGTAAACATTTTTTTACAAGGCAGTCCTCAGTCTATTGAAAATGTTAGTAGTAAAGGGAGGATATAACAGTTGATAAAATGGTAACTGCAGGTCTTTCTAGGTTCCACACCCTTCAGTAAAACCAAGAGACTCAGAAGCAGGATCGCAAAAACACTACTGCGGGCAACTGCTTAAGGACAGATTTATGGTTTATCTATTAACAACTAAAAACAATCAGTAATGGTCATCTAACACAAAAAAATCCAAAAGCAATCACACTATATATTATAAATAGCCCATGCTTAGAGACATGCTATAGATGGCTTTTTCCCACTAAATAGTGAAATGAAATTCCTTGAGATTTTTTTAATATTGGCTACAAATAAAAATTGTATCTAAGTTGTAGTTACCTATATTAAAAATGAGATAATATTTAAGTGTTTACTGATATAAATTTCAAATTAATGGGTCAGAAGGAATCTTCAGATGAGATTTAGTTAAAAGCTTGAAAACAACCAAATGCCACACTATCCATTCATATACATGCATTTCTTCATAGTGCAAATCATTGTACTAAAAAAAAAAATGCTTCACTATAATTTGTTCTGGTATTCTTTACTTTTCACTAGCTTGCATTTTATTGCTTTGCCAACTAAACAATAATTATTATCACTTTTACTTGCTCATTTAAGGACTTCAGTTACTCTCAAAATACATGAAAGCAACTGATTATGAACAATTCTTATATTGTTTATCTACAAACCACACTTCACCTTAAACTCCAATTTAACATTTAATCATATTACTAAGGGCCATCTTTAACTATGCTATTAAATATATAACATGCATGAACAAAAACTATGAATTAGTCAATCATATTTTAAGAAAATTAGGAGCACAAATATAAAGAAACCTTATGGCAAATACTTTTGTAAAATGATTTTTTTTTTTAAACTCAAGCTATTTATCTAGCTTTATCAATTCAGATTCTTAAAAGCCTATACACATAGAAAGAATTCACATTTGGAAAATTTATTAAACAACCCAATTTTTTTTTTTTAAAGATTTTATTTATTTATTTGAGAGAGAGAATGAGAGACAATGAGCACAAGAGGGAAGAGGATCAGAGGGAGAAGCAGAGTCCCCGCTGAGGGACTCGATCCTGGGACTCCAGGATCATGACCTGAGCTGAAGGCAGTCGCTTAACCAACTGAGCCACCACCCAGGTGCCCAAACAACCCAATTTTGTTAGTAATTTAATATCTACTTATTTAAATCTATAACATTAAAATTAATCATGAGTGAACCTGTGGCTCTAGGTGAGCATTTCTCAAAATGTGTTTTACAGTTCTTTGGACTCTCAGTTGACATTAATACAGAAAAGGTTCCATGGTCAAATTAGTTTTGAAAATTATGAGTTTCTCTCCTGAAGGACTTATCAAAATTTGAGATATGTTAGTCTGTACTATGAATTTACAAGAAGAGAGCATAGTACTAAGTGTTTTTCCAACTTCCAATTTTATTTAACCATTCTATCTATCCTTCCCTCCTCTAGAGCACCAAATGGGACACACACTGAAAAATACTGCACAAGGCAAATCTTTAAAAACTGGGAAATGATAGGGCGCCTGGATGGCTCAGTTGGTTAAGCAACTGCCTTCGGCTCAGGTCATAATCCCAGAGTCCCGGGATCACGTCCCGTGTCGGGCTCTCTGCTTAGTGGGGAGTCTGCTTTTCCCTCTGACCCTCCCCCATCTTGTGCTCTCTCTCTCTCAAATAAATAAATAAAATCTTAAAAAAAAAAAAAAAAAACACCTGGGAAATGATAAGAGGGGTGCGGAATGTCAAGTACTCTATCTGTAGTTCTTGAGAGACTAGGGCTTTCTAACTGGCATGTTAATCAGACAGAATACAGGATGACAGTACCTCTTTTGCAGTCCAGATTAAAGCCCTATAGATTTCATTTTTATGATAAACCTAGTATCCCTGTGTGTGTCTGTGTGTGCGTCTGCGCATGTTGTGTAAAAGCCAAGAGTAAAGATAAATGATCAGCAAAACAATTTAAACTATTAATGCATAAAAATGAAGTAAAAAGCATTTTTCTTTTTATAAACACGGTCCTTATTGTTTCTCTTTCTTAAAGTTCTGAACTATTGAAATTCCTTACTCTTATTCGTTTCACCATGAAACTGATGTTACGGATTCCAGAGAAGTCTGTAGTCTGGTAAATCGTATCAATCGCTTTAACATGACTGGATATCTATAGATTTAAAAAAAGAAGAACATTTTAGAGCAATATTAAAACGTGAATAAGGCTGTGAGTTTCCATTTTCTGAATCAACAATGTTCCACCACACTCAAATTTTAAAATGTCTACATCATATACTGGATGAAAAGATGAAATAGATTAGTGAGCTGGGGCTAAGAGGGAAGATTCTGTACCTTTTCCAGACTCTTCTCCAGCCAGAAACAAACATCACTCTTACTTCAATCATATAAAACTTTGTTTCCTCAATCAATCTTGCAATGTCAGACCTCCGTGCCTTTTCACATGCTATTTCCTTATGCTTAGAGTATCTTTATCCATCAGATTCAGTTCAAACATCTCCTGTAAGAACTTCCCTGATAGGGGTGCCTGGGTGGCTCAGTGGGTTAAGTGTCTGACTCTTGATTTCAGCTCTGGTCATAATCTCGGGGTCGTGGGATCGGGCCCCCACATCAGGCTCTGCCCTGGGCGTGGAGCCTGCTTGGGATTCGCTCTCTCCCTCTGCCCACTCCCGTGCCCCACTCCCGCTCTCTCGTACTCTCTCCCTCCAAAAAAAAAAACAAAAACAAAAAACTTCCCTGATAATGTCAAGATATGCAGTCATTCTCTGACTTTAGTCTTTCTATTGCTGCACTAGTACACATAATCTTTAAGTTTTGTTGACCACTTATTATATACTAGGCACTGTTTTAGGTGCTGGGGATACAACGGTGAAAAACAGAAAAGGTCCCTATAAATTTACAAAGATTTATTCTAGATGGTGATGGGAGAGAGGAAGTAATGCAAATATAAATAAGATACATTAAGATTTGCTAAATTCTAGGGCACCTGGGTGGCTCAGTTGGTTAAGCGTCTGCCTTCGGCTCAGGTCATGCTCCCAGGGTCCTGGGATTGAGTCCCACATCAGGCTCCCCTTCTCTGCGGGGAACCTGCTTCTCCCTCTCCCTCTGCCTGCCACTCCCTGTTTGTGCTCTCTCTCTCTCCCTCTCTGTCAAATAAATTCTAAAATATCCCACCTGGTCTTTCAGTCATCTGTGTACTTATCCTACATATTTTATAATTATTGAAAATATGGTTTTGTTTTTTTCAAAAAAGGGATATGCCTTAACTTTAATTCTTAGAGGAAAATAGAGGTGTAATGAAACAGTATGAGAACTCCTAAAATAGTAGCAAAATTATAAATACCTGGGCAATCACAGCTTCTCGTGTTCCATAATATTTAAAGAACAGATGATCAGTCTGAATATAAAGCTGACAAGTATTTCTTTCAGCTGAAGTTGTACGTTTTTTCCTCAGGTGTTCTGGACCATTAACAGCATGTTCTTCTTGAGGTGTCTATATGTCAAAAAAAAGTCATTTCTGATAATTAGTATGCTTCACTATTATTATAAATTTACATAGCTAAGAACACACATTATATAGACTTTCACATTCTATTTTATTATGGAACACCACAGGTATTCCCCCACACCGTTAAAAATTCTTCATAAACCTCGCTTTCAGCCTCATAACATTCCACTGTACAGATGATCTGTAATTTATTCAAGCAATTCTTTCACTTTTAAACATTTTCAAAACCTACCTTTTAATATGTGTAATCATTTAAATATAAAGCAAGTCTTATAGTTGTTTATAGTACTTTGATATCTAGTCTTCTATCTCCCTCTAATACTCAATCTATTACCCACCCCTGTCAGATCGATCCCCTAAATACCTAGGGAATATGCCCCTTAACTCTGGCCAAGCTACCATCACTTACTACCTAGAATACTGCAATAATAGCAATGTAATCCATCCATATCCACTACTGGCCTTCACTCTATTCTCCATACTGTATGCAATCTTTTCAAAATGCAAATTTGCAAATATTACCCACCTGTACAATAGATTTCAAGGCTTCCTCCTGCTCTAAGGATAAAGCCCTAAATCCTTTACATGTGCCACCAAATCAGCATTGCAGTTTCTGCTTACCTGCCCAGTTTCTTCTCATTCTATATTATTTCAAAGAGAGAGACTATCTACCACAGAACTCAACTCTTGCTCTCTGTGCTACACTAAACAGGCCTTCTTTCCAATCCTCCAGCATCGTCTGTCTCCTGACACAGTCTCTGCATACACTACCATTGTCTCTCCTGACCTAGCTAACTTCTCTCTTCCGACTTAGCAAAGGTCAATTTATCCATCATACCACCTCACTGAACCATATTCCCATGTCCCTTACATAGTGCGACTTTAGTTTATTATGTGGTGATTGGTTTAATTTCTGTCCCTAGCCCACCATCATTACTTCAACCACTAGAATATGAGCTCCAGAAAGAAGAAACTACCTCTGTGTTTGCTTCTCAATATACTGCTATCACCTAACACAGACTTGGCAGGCAAACAGTAGATATTCAGTATGTATTTGTTTAAAGAATTAGCACTGCTATTGAACCCAAGCACTTAAACATTTGCTGACATCTAAGAGCTCCATTTTAAGTGAATTTTGATGACACAGTAACAGAGAATTCAAATTAAATTAGATTTTAAGCCACAATTCCAAATTTACACTCACATTTTATACTTTCCTTCTCCCTTGACAACTCCATGTTTGTTCTCTCAGTTACTGCCTTCATTTTACCTTTATCTATTTTCACTGAGTACAGCATTCTAGGATGGCAATTACTCAGTTTCAGCACACTGCACTGTCTTCTGTTTTCAACAGTCTCCAATGAAAAATGAGCTGTCATTTCAACTGCTGCTTCTTTGAAGGTGACTGGACTTTTATTATTGGTTGCTTTTAAGAGTATATATCTTTTGGTTTTTAGACTTTTCTAATAATATGCTAGGGTGTTACTTTCATTGGAAAGTATTTATCCTACTCTAATTGCAGGGTTTACCAAATTTGTTGATACCCTCTATCATATTTGGAAAACTTTCTGCCATATCTGTCCCTATTTCACTCTCACTTTTTTCCCCCTGAGATATCAATTATACATATGCTAGACCTTTTTAAGGAATCCCTTATCTCTTATATCTTTTTTGTATTTTTCTATCCTTTTGTTTCTTAGTGGTTCACTATTTTCTTATGATATACCATCCAGCTCTAAACCCACCAAATTCTTAATTTCTGCTGTTATACTTTTCAATTCTAGAATTTTCATCAGGCTCTTTTTTTTTCATTCTCAGTTTTCTGCTGTAATTTTAAATTCCATCTTTATGTACTTGACCATGTTGAAGTCTGTATCTGATCATTTCATTATCTGGAAAACTTTAGGTTGTTTACATGTCTGGCATCCCAGCTAGAATGTAAGCTCTCTGAGGGTGTATACTCTGTGTCATTTATTCTTGTATCACTGATGTTTAATATACAATAGTTTTCTCCTCTTGTTCTTCCATCATGTTGTCTTGTTTGTTCATATGCTTATTATTTTTAACTGAGTGCCAGACAACGTAATTGAAAAACCTCAGATACAATTTTAGGCTTCAGGTGATGATACCTTTCTCAAGACAAGATTTATTTTTTCTTCTGGAAATCAGTTAGGCTTGATGCACTAGTAATCCTAGATCACCTTACTCTAATTAGACATCAAGCAGCTGTGATACAGAATTTTAATCCCTGTGACAGAAGGAGGTAGGACATTTTTTGACTCACCCTTACTCCCAGGGAGTAGCCCTTCAAGATCCCAACCTAAAGCCCTTCTGAGAAGGCCGTAAGTACTATTTTTATCCTTAGCCTCAAGAATCTGCAGAGTTCTACTCAGCTTCTCAGTCTCTCAGCTACCTTATCGGGAACTAGAAAATACACCTGGAGAAAAGATGCCCCAAAGGCCATGCTCACTTGTCTAGGCATTCTCATATTTTCCTAAGATCCAGCCCCATAATTCCTCACAGCCTTGTTCTCTCTCCAATGCCTCCAAACGCACACACAAACATGCACATGCAGACACACATATAAACATACACATAGGTACTTTTAAATATTTATATTTAAAAGATTTATGGGGCGCCTGGGTGGCTCAGTTGGTTAAGCGTCTGCCTTTGGCTCAGGTCATGATCCCAGGGTCCTGGGATTGAGCCCCACGTCGGGCTCCCTGCTCGGCAGGAGGCCTGCTTCTCCCTCTCCCACCCCCCCAGCTTGTGTTCCCTCTCTCGTTGTCACTCTGTCGGATAAATAAAATCTTAAAAAAAAAAATTGTATTTCGGGGTGCTTGTGTGGCTCAGCCCCACATCTGGCTCCTGCTCAGCAGGGAGTCTGCTTCTCCCTCTTCCTCTGGCCCTCCCACCAGCTCGTGCTCGTGTGTGCACACACGTGCACGCTCTCTCTCAAATAAATAAAATCTTTTAACCAAAAGAAAATTTTATATTTTGAGGCCAGGTTGGTTTTTATTAGCTGTTCTAAGCAGGAAAAGGATTACTCTATTTCTTGAAAACAATTCCTTATTAGTTTTATGTATTGTGAATACTGTCTCAAAGTTTATAACTGTCTTCGCTTTAAGGTGTCTTTTACTCTTAATTTTCATAGAGTGAAATATATCAAATTTTTTATAGTTAAAAGATTTTATGTCATATTCAAAGTATTTCTCTACCCCAAAATCCAAAATATTTTTAAATATCTTTTCAAATGCTTTGCCCATTTTTTAACTGGAGCTCATGCATTTTTTTTAAGTTAAAATAGTTCTTTGTATGTTCTAGAGAAGTTTTTGTCAGATGTACTGCTGACATTTTTGCACAGTCTCTGGCTTTTTACATTTTCTTTTTTTTTTTTTTTCATTTTTTTTTATTATGTTATGTTAATCACCATACATTACATCATTAGTTTTTGATTGGCTTTTTACATTTTCTTAACTGTGTCTTTTGAGATTTTAATTTGACAGAGTCGAGTTGATTAAATTTTGTTGGGTATTTTTGTATCCTAAAAAACTGTTGCCTATGCCAAAGTGACAAAAGTTTCTCTTTTTCTAGAAGTTTTAAGTTTTAGTCTTAAGCATACAGATTTATTATCTATTTTCAGCTCATTTTTATATAAGGTGTAGTGTACAGGCTAAGGTTTGATTTTTTTTTTTTCTATATGGATATCCAATTAATTATGCCAGTACCATTTGTCACACTGCTCTTTCTCGGGACTTTTGTGAAAATCAACTGACCCTATGGACACTCTCCTTAGGTCAAGAGGACACTATCTTGACTACTGTGGCTTAAAATCAAAATCCTCTAGCTTTGTTCTTTTTTGAAAATTCTTTTCGCTATTCTAGGTTCTTTACATTTCAGCCTAACTACGAGAATCAGTTTATCAATTACAGGATAAATCCCCATTGAGATTTTGATAGGGGTTGCACTGACTGACTCTACAGAACAATTTGGGGAAAACTGACAATTTGGGGAAAACTGACACACTGAGTCTTCCAAACAATAAACACAGTTTATTTCTGCATTTATTTAGAAAGTTAATTTTTCTTGGCAATGTTTTATAGTATTCATATATGTCTTGTGCATATTTTATTAAATTTATTCGAAGTATTTTATATTCTTTTTTTTTTTTTTTTTAAGATTTTATTTATTTATTTGAGACAGAGAGCACGAGAGGGAAGAGGGAGAAGCAGACCCCCTGCTGAGCAGGGAGCCCGATGCGGGACTCGATCCCGGGACTCCAGGATCATGACCTGAGCCGAAGGCAGTCGCTTAACCAACTGAGCCACCCAGGCGCCCGTATTTTATATTCTTAATGATATTTTTAGAGGGATTTTTAAATTTCATTTTCTAAATGTTCATTGGTATTTTATAAAATACGACTGATTTTTTTCATACTGACTTTGTATCTATCCTATATCCTTGGTAAATTTACTTATTAATTTTATAACTTTTCCTAGATTCATTAGGATTTTCTAAGCATACTCTCAATGTCACCTACAAATAAATGCAGTTTATTTCCTTTACAATCTGTATGCCTTTCATTTCTTTTTCTTGCCTGATTATGCTATGATCATGATGTGTTATCTTCTTTTATATATTGCTGAGTTTGACTTGTTAATATTTTGTTTAAGAAATTTTGCATATATATTTCTAAGGTATATTGGCTTGTAGTTTAGTTTTCCTGTAATGTCTTTGTCTGGTGTGGGCGTCAGGGTAATGCTGCTCTGACAGAATGTGTTAAGAAGTTTTCCCTTCTCCTTTATTTTCTTAAGAGCTTTGTATAAGATCGGTATTTTTTTCTTTCTTAAATGCTTAGACTTCTATTGTGAAATGATATCTGGGCTTGAACACTCCTTGATGGAAAATTATTAAGTATCAATCTAATATCATCATATACACACCTACTATTCTATTTCTGTTTGTTTTTCTTAATTTGTATCTGTAAAGGAATTTGCCCATTAAATTGGCTGTTAAATTTATTGGCTCAATGTGCTCAAAATTTAAACTACTAATGTGTGTAGTAATATCCCCTTTCATTCCTGGTACTGTTAATTTGTGGTTTCTCTTTATTTCTTGATCAGACTAGATGGAAGTTTATCAGTTAATCTTTTCTACTGATTTCCTCTTGTTTTTATATCATTGATATCTCTCTTACTTGTTACTTGATTCCTCCTATTTACTTGGTTTAATTTGTACTTTCCGGTCTAGCTTTTTAAGGTGGAAGCTTATGTGACTGATTTCTAGAACTTTCTTCTTTTCTAATATGATCATTTAAACTTCACATTCTTTGTTGTTAGCAAATGTTTCCTGTGCACTCTTCACTTCTTTGTATAGATCTAAATTTCCATCTGGTTTCCATCCTTTTTCTAACCAAAGAACATCCTTTAACTTTCCTTGCATTAAATTTCTTTCAGTGATTATTCAGCTTAAGCTGAATCTAACAAATTTTATTATTTTGTGTTTTTGTTATTCACTTCAAAATAGTTCTCAACTGCATTATTTGATGTGACATAATTTCTAAAAATTTCAGAATTTTCCAGATTTTTTGTTATTGATTACTAATTCAATTTCCTTAAGACCCAAGAACTTATTCTATATAATTTCAATCCTTTTAAACTTATTGAGACTTCTTTTATAGCCTAGCATATGTTAGCAAATGTTCATGTACACTTGAAAAGAATGTAGATCTGCTACTTTTGAGTGGAGAGCTCTATAAATGTCAATTAGGTCAGGTTGGTTCAGAGTGGTGTTCAAGTGTCCTATATCCTAACTGGTTTTCTGTCTACTTGCTCTATCAACGTATCAGTCAACTTCTCTACTCAGAAATAAGTGTACCTCCAACTATAATTTGTAGATTTTTCCAGTTATCCTTCCAGTTTTGTCAGTTTTTGCTTAATGTATTTCACAGCTCTATTACTAACTGCATTATTAACTAATGTTTAGGATTATTTCTCCATGATAAAGTAAAAGGTCCCTCCTTGTCCACAGTAATATTCTGTGAACTGATACACCTTCTTTAATATTAATATGGTCACTCTAACATTCTTATGATTGGCATTTTATGATACATGCTTTACCATCCTTTTAAACTATCTGTGTCTTTACATTAAACTGCATTTCTTTTAGCAAGGAAATTGAAGCAGTAATCAAAAATCTCCCAACAAACAAGAGTCCAGGACCGGATGGTTTCCCAGGGGAATTCTACCAAACATGTAAAGAAGAATTAATACCTATTCTTCTGAAGCTGTTTCAAAACATAGAAATGGAAGGAAAACTTCCAAACTCTTTCTATGAGGCCAGCACCACCTTGATCCCCAAACAAGACAAAGACCCCACCAAAAAGGAGAATTACAGACCAATATCCCTGATGAACATGGATGCAAAAATTCTCACCAAAATACTAGCCAACAGGATCCAACAGCACATTAAAAGGATTATTCACCACGACTAAGTGGGATTTATCCCTGGGCTGTAAGGGTGGTTCAACATCTGCAAATCAATCAACGTAATACACTACATTAATAAAAGAAAGGACAAGAACTGTATGATCCTCTAAACAGATGTAGGAAAAGCATATGACGAAGTACAGCATCCTTTCTTGATTAAAACTCTTCACAGTGTAGGGTCAGAGGGAACATACTTCAATATCATAAAAGCCATATATGAAAAGCCAACAGTGAATATCATTCTCATTGGGTGAAAACTAAGAGCTTTCCCCTTAAGGTCAGGAACATGGCAGGGATGTCCACTATCATCACTGTTGTTCAACATAGTACTAGAAGTCCTAGCCTCAGCAATCAGACAACAAAAGAAATAAAAGGCATTCAAATCCGCAAAGAAGTCAAACCCTCACTCTTTGCAAATGACATGATACTTCATGTGGAAAACCCTAAAATTGCTAAAACTTATACAGAAATTCAGCAACATGGCAGGAAATAAAATCAATGCACAAAAACCAATTGCATTTCTATACACCAACAACAAGACAGAAGAAAGAGAAATTAAGGAGTCGATTCCATTTACAATTGCACCAAAAACCCTAAGATACCTGGGAATAAACCTAACCAAAGAAGCAAAGGATCTGTACTCAGAAAACTATAGAACACTCATGAAAGAAACAGAGGAAGACACAAAGAAATGGAAAAATGTTCCATGCTCATGGATTGGAAGAACAAATACTGTTAAAAGGTCTATGCTACCTAGGGCACTCTATACATTCAATGCAATCCCTATCAAAATACCATCAACTTGGGGTGCCTGGGTAGCTCAGTCAGTTAAGCATCTGCCTTTGGCTCAGGTCATGACCCCAAGGTCCTGGGGTAGAGCCCCACCTTGGGCTCCCTGCTCAGTGGGGAGTCTGCTTCTCCCTCTTCCTCTGCTGCTCCCCCTCCTTGTGCTCTCTCACTTGCACTCTCTCTCTCAAATAAATAAAATCTTTAAAAAAAAATACCATCAACTTTTTTCACAGAGCTAGAACAAATAATCCCAAAACTCGTATGGAACCAGAAAAGACCCCAAATAGCCAAAGGAATGCTGAAAAAGAAAACCAAAGCTGGTGGCATCACAATTCCAGACTTCAAGCTCTATTACAAAGCTTGTAATCATCAAGACAGTATGGTACTGGCACAAAAACAGACACATAGATCAATGGAACAGAATAGAGAGCCCAGAAATGGACCCTCAAGTCTATGGTCAACTAATCTTCGACAAAGCAGGAAAGAATATCCAAAGGAAAAAAGGTTCTTCAACAAATGGTGCTGGGAAAATTGGACAGCCACATGCCAAAGAATGAAACTGGACCATTTCCTTACACCACACACAAAAATAGACTCAAAATGGATGAAAGACCTAAATGTGAGAAAAGAATCCCATCAAAATGCTAGAGAACACAGGCAGCAACCTCTGTCACCTTGGCCGCAGCAACTGCTTGCTAGACAGGTCTCCAAAGGCAAGGGAAACAAAAGGCAAAAATGAACTATTGGGACTTCATCAAGATAAAAAGCTTTTGCATAGCAAAGGAAACAGTCAACAAAACCGAAAGACAACCAACAGATTGGGAGAAGGTACTTGCAAATGTCTTATCAGATAAAGGGCTAGTATCCAAAATCTATAAAAAACTTATCAAACTCAACACCCAAAGAACAAATAATCCAATCAAGAAATGGGCAGAAGACAAGAACAGACATTTCTCCAAAGAAGACATACGAATGGCCAACAGACACATAAATAATTGCTCAACATCACCTGGCATCAGGGAAATACAAATCAAAAGCACAATGAGATACCACCTCACGCCAGTCAGAATGGCTAAAATTAACAAGTCAGGAAACAACAGGTGTTGGTGAGAATGCAGAGAAAGGGGAACCCTCTTAACACTGCCGGTGGGAATGCAAGCTGGTACAGCCACTCTGGAAAACAGTATGGAGGCTCCTCAAAAAGTTGAAAATAGAGCTACCCTACAACCCAGCAATTGCACTACTGGGTATTTACCCCAACGATTATAGCAGCAATGTCCACAATAGCCAAACTATAGAAAGAGTCAAGATGTCCACTGACATCTGAATGGATAAAGAAGATGTGATATACAATGGTGTATATATATGTATGTGTGTGCGTATATAATGGTGTGTATATATATATGTATGTGTGCGTATGCATATACACATACGTATATATGCATACACACACGTGTGTGCAATGGGATACTACTCAGCCATCAAAAAAATAAAATCTTGCCATTTGCAATGATGTGGACGGAACTAGAGTGTATTATATGAAACAAAATAAGTCAATCAGAGAAAGGCAATTATCATATTATCTCCCTCATATGTGGAATTTAAGAACCAAAATGGAGGATCATAGGGGAAGAGAGGAAAAAATCAAACAAGATGAAATCAGAGAGGGAGACAAACCATAAGACACTCTTAATCATAGGAAACAAACTGAAGGTTGCTGGAGGGGAGGGGGTGGGGGAATGGGGTAACTGGGTGATGGACATTAAGGAGGGCATGTGATGTAATGAACACTGGTATTATATAAGACTGATGAATCACTGACCTCTACCTCTGAAACTAACAATACATTATATGTTAATTAATTGACTTTAAATCTATAAAAAAATGTTTTTAAACTACATTTCTTTTAGACAGATTTGGTCTTGCTTTAATCACTCTTACCATCTCAGCTTTTTAAATTAATGTGGGTAGTCCATTTACATTTAATGTAATCATCAGCATGGTTATATTTAAACTTATTTTATTTATTTTCTATTTATCCTATATGTTCTTTTTTCCTTTTTTTTTTCTCCTACCTTCTTTTGGATTAATTGAGTATTTTAAACTCCAGTTGATCCTTGAACAACCCAGGGATTAGGGATGCCAACCTCTCACACAGTTGAAAATCTGCATATAAACTTTGACTTCCCAAAAATTTAAATACTAATAGTCTGCTGTTGACTGGAAGCCTTACTGAAAAAAAAATAGTTAACATATATTTTGCATACAATATATATTATATACTTTATTCATATATAAAGTAAGCTAGTAAGAGAAAATACATTTATAGTGCTATAATTAATGTACTGTACAGTATCTACTGAAAAAAAAACCACATATAAGAGGACCTGTGCAGTTCAAATCCATGTTTTCAAGGGTCAACTGCACATTTGATTTCCTTTATTGACCTGTTAACTATATCTCCTTGATTTTCTTTCAGTGGTAACTCCAGGGCAGGGGACATCACTGTAAACATCTTCTTAAAAGGACGATAGTAAATACTTAGACTTTTGGGCCACACTGTCTCTGTTACAACTACTCAACTCTACCAATGTAGCGCAAAGGCAGCCACAGACATGCACCTGTGAATGACTGTGGTTGCATTCCAATAAAACTTTATTTACAAAAACAAGCAGCTGGTCCACGGGCTGTAGGTTGCTGAGCTCTGCACTAAGGTTTCCAATACCCAACTTTTTAATAGCAGAGTCTACCTGCCAAAATTATACCACTTCTTGTATAGTGTAAGAAACAACAATATATTGCCACTTTCCCTCCTCCTATCTTTCATGCCATTATCATAAATTTTGATTCTTCGTATATTATAGACATTTTACATTAATATTTTAATTATCTCTTAAAGAAAATATTTAAATGATAAAAATGTCCTTTATATTCTACCTATGTATTTACTATCTTTTTAAAGATTTATTTATTTTTGAAAGAGAGGGCGTGCATGTGAAGGGGGGAAGTGGGGAAGACAGATGGAGAGAGAGTCACAAGCAGACTCCACACAGAGCATGGAGGCTGATGCAGGGCTCGATCCCACAACCCTGAGATCCCCACCTGAGCCAAAACCAAGAATCAAAGGCTTAACCGACTGCGCCACCCAGGCGCCCCTATGTATTTACTATTTTATGCTCTTCACTTCTTTGTATAAATCTACATTTCCATCTGGTATCCTTTTCTACCTGAAAAACATCCTTTAACATTCCTTGCAATGTAAATCTCCTAAAGGCAAATTCTCCCAGCTTTGTCTAAAAACGATCTTTAATTTGCGCTCATATTTTAATATTATCTTCACAGAATAAAGAATCCTAGTTTGACAGTTTTTCTTTCAACACTTTACAGATGTCATTCCATGTATGTCTTCAGTTTGCAATGTATGATGGGGAGGCAACAGTTTTTCTTATTATTTGTTCCCTGTATGTAAACATGTCTTCCTTTCTATGGCTGTTGTTTTTTTTTTAAAGGATTTTATTTTTAAGTAATCTGTACCCCCAATGTGGGAATTGAACTCAACCCTAAAATCAAGAGTCACATGCTCCACTGACTGAGCCAGCCAGGCACCCCTCTTATTTCGAGTGATTTCCAGTAATTTGATTTTAATGTGTCCTGGTATGATTTTGTGTTTATCCTGCCTTAGTTTCACTGAGCTTCTTAGGCTTTTTTTCGTATCTTAAAATTCTGGAAATATTAATTTTTCAAATCTTTGTTCTACATTCCCTCCTCCTTGGACTCCCAATTATTTTCTCTCTGTGCTTAGATTTGGGTTATTTCTATTGTTTTATTGTCCTTTATTCATGTTTTCTTATGTTAGCTTCTGCAATAACTAATTTGCTCTTAAGTCCATCCATCAAATTTTTCAATTCAGAAAATGTACTTTCCACAGTTCTTTAAGTTACATTTGGTTCTTTATTATAATTTTTATTCTCTGTTTTCATGTTTTTCTGTAATTCTTTGAACATACTAATAATGGTTGCTTTAAAGTCCTTGCATGCTAATGCCTGTAATTTCTGGTTTTGTTTCTATCTCGGTGTTTTCTTCTCCTGACTATAGATTACATTTTTCATCTTTTTGTCATCTAGTAATGTTTTTTGAATGCTAGACGTTATGAATGTTTACATTGTTAAGTATCTGCATTCTTTGTCCTCCTTTAACAAATATTATTGAGCTTTATTCTGACAGGGAACTAATTTACTTAAAAATCACTTTGATCTTTTTCAAGCTTGATTTTTCAGCTCAATAAAGGCAGGTTTGAAGTAGTCTTTAGATGAGGTCAACCTACTCCTACCATGGCTTGGGATCTCTACCAAGTGTAATTTCTTACAGCTGTTCAATTTATATACTTTCCAATACTTTGTCCTTCCTGGTAATTGTCTAATACAACCCTCACCCTCTGCACACACAGGTTAGTTTACAGCTAAGACTCAGGGTAACCCCTATCCAGATATCTGGAGCTTTTTCCCAGTGTAGTCCTCTCTTCTCAGGTACTCTGTCCTAAGACCAGATACCTCAGCCTTCCTAAACTTTGACCTGTCTTCAACTCAGCAGAATTGCTATGTACTTCTCACTTTTCTCAAGATCCCCTTCCCCTGTGCCATACCTAAAATTTTGCCTCCAGTCAAAAAAATCAGGGAAATCACAGAGAGACTTATTTCCACCCTCTCGGGGGTCTCAGTCCTTCACTGCCTATTGTCCAATGTTTTGAAAATAACTGTTTCAAATATTTTGTTCAGTTCAGTCTTCATATATTTACAGGAGGTCTAGTTGGATTACCAGTTACTCCATCACAGCTAGAAGGAAAATCTCCACCTACTTTTTCCACTAAGCATTTCACATTTTTCATTTTAGACATTTAATACTTTAATAAACCTGGAGTTTTGTTTTGTTTTAAATATAATATAAGATGGAGACCTAACTTCATTTTTTTCCAAATGGACATTTTTTTCTGGCTCCAATTATTCAATGATCTCTACTTTTCCTCACTGATTTGAGCTTCTACCTCTACTATATAACAAAGTTTCACACATGTATCGGTCTTTTTCTGAGTGCTCAATTTCATTCCTCTGGTCAACTTGTTCATCCTATGCTAATATCATACTCTCAATTATTATAAGTTTCAATATCTTCCAGGGTAAATCCCTCTTTCCTGCTCACCACCTTTAGGGTGGGCCCTACTTCTTCTTAGCCTTTACTTTTCTGTATAACATTTTCAACCCACCATTATGCTGTGAATAACCATGTTGTAATTTATATTGGAATTGCAGTGAACCTACAAATCAATATGGGGAAAATTGATGTTTTTATGGTATTAGGTATTATTTTCCACAACTATGGTATATCTCTCCATTTATTTAAAATCCATCTTCTTTAACTTTTCTTCTGAAGTTTTATAATTTTCCTTATACAGGCTTGTAATTCCTTGTTACAATGATTCTTCAAATCATGATATTCTTGATACTATTATTAATGATGTCCTCTTTTTCTGGTAGTCTGCTGATATAAAGAAATGCAACCTACTTTTGTATATGAATGTTTCATCTAGCCACTGCTAAACTCTCTTATATTTAGTATTCTGTAGTCTTGTCCTCTTTATCCACATTACCAATACCTTAGTACAAGCCACTATTCTTTTTTTTTTTTTTTTTTAAGATTTTATTTATTTATTTGACAGAGAGAGAGAGGGAATACAAGCAGGGGGCAGTGGGAGAGGGAGAAGCAGGCTTTCCACTGAGCAGGGAGCCTGATGTGGGGCTCGATCCCAAATGACCTGAGCCGAAGGCAGACACTTAACAACTGGGCCACCCAGGCGCCCACAAGCCACTATTCTCAATTGAGTAACTGAAACACTTCAAATTAGTTTCCCAGTCTCTAGTTTTGTACCGTACCCTGGAATTAAAAATTCTTCACTGGTCTTGCTATCTCTCTGTTCCTCCTGTCTTCCTAACTCTTCACAGTCAACCTAACTTCTGCTTATTCTTTTAATTTCTAATTATTGCCTTCAAATACTTCATAGGCTAGATTAACTACTCATTTGTGTACAGTATCACCCCATGCTTAATCCTCTTCTATCTCTTACCACTCTCAATTGTTTCTCTGTGTCACCAATTAAACTACAACTGACCCTTGAACAAACCCTTCATGGGTCTGAACTGTGTGAGTCCACTAATATGCAATTTTTTCCATACATAAACTACCATACTGTAAATGTATTTTCTCTTCCTTATAATTTTCTTAATAACACTTTTTTATCTAGCTTACTTTATTATAAGAATACAGTATATAATACATATAACATATAAAATATGTTAACTAACTGTTCATTAACTGTTCATAACAGTCGTACTGAATGGATACAATAAGGTATCCAATCAACAGGAGGCTATCAGTAGTTAAGTTTTTGGGAAGTTAAAAGTTATATGCAGATTTTCAACTGCACAAAGGTCAGCACCATGTTGTTCAAGGGTCAAGTGTTATTAATTTTTTGAGAACAAGCTTTCATGTTCATCTCCACATACTCCCAGAACCTACCAGTCTCTGACATATGGCAGAAGATTGACACATAATTATTCAACAAGTACAAGAATAAAATCTCACTTGTACTTGAAAGATGCACCTGAAATGGAATTATTTGTGTCATTTTGCAGATCAAGAAATACACATATCTGCATTTGTGACTCAAGAAACTCAAGCAACATTACTCCATCTTACTACTTTTAGAAAAGATGCCAAAATACATAATGTTATACCATAAAAATAATTTTTTAATTTTAAATGTATTTTGAATTAACTATTTTTTTAAGATTTTATTTTTTGACAGAGAGAGAGAGAGAGACAGCAAGAGAGGGAACACAAGTGGGGGGAGTGGGAGAGGGATAAGCAGGCTTCCCGCTGAGCAGGGAGCCCGATGTGGGACTTGATCCCAGGACCCTGAGATCATGACCCAAGCCAAAGGCAGACGCTTAACGACTGAGCCACCCAGGCGCCCTTTGAATTAACTATTTTTAACAAGGTCAAAAAAAAGAGTAAAAAAACAATAGTCAAATGGTGAAAAAACTTAATATATGAAAAGCAGAGTTGGAGCCCCACACTGGACATAGAAATTACTTTAAAAATCAATTAATTAGACAAACAAATATATGTGTGTGTGTGTGTGTATCAAAAGCCTTGTGATTTTTATTATAGTGCCTAACCATCTCAGTTTGCTTAGGAACACATGATTTTTAGTGTTAAACTAGAGAAGTCCCAGGCAAACCAGGGGAATTTGGTCGCTCTAATTTTCATACTAATACAAATACTTATATTTATACAAAACACATGTTCAGACTAAATTTTTCATAACTTGACAACAAAACATGTAAGACAGAGTATATTTTGGACATGTAACTTAATGTTTTTTGAGTCACACGTTTTTTGAGTCACACATTCCAATCTCAGCACCATGTCTTTATTATAGGCAAGTTACCTAGCCTTTTGAACATTAAAAAATATAAATTATTTCTCCACAGTGGTATAAATCTTTCAGAAATTCTAGAATATACATTTTTAATGCAGAAACACATGCCCAGGTTCATTTCCATTTCTTAAATGCAAGCTAGTATTAAAATCCTTACCTGTGTTACTTCCTCTACACCAGTCATCTGGTACTTCCTCATCCTTTCAAATACTGAATGATCTGCACAGCCCCCCTGTGGACCATATTTATGGGGATAGTCTAAAACACAAAGAAGTAAGGTCATTACTATCATATGTCTAGAGATTACTAAGTATCTTATAAATGAAAAATTAACCGTCACAATTAACGAAAGCCATAGATGCTTACTGAGCATCCTCATTTTAAAAGCTGGCAGGTTCGTTAAGTTCTCCCTCAATAAAACATCACTGGTCTCTAGATTTTTGTCATAAAGATGATTTGTGAATTCTAAAAAAAGGACAATAATCATTCTTCATTCTAGGTTTAACTTTCCCAACCTTTCCTGCTTCGGATATATAAAGTATGTTAATACTGCAATTTACTTCATTTCATCATTTATAACTTTCCCTCCAAACACATTAAATTTCCTATGCTGCAAATGTACAACCCAAGCTGAACTACAGTTAGACTAATATAATATTCTACATAGCTTGAATTCCTTCAATGAATACCAACTGGCTTCAAGGAAAAGTGACCCAGAAACATGCTCCATGGCATAGTAAAAGCAGAGTGAGTTTAAATTTCTTCAAAATGTAATTCAATTGAGTGCTTTATAAGCCAATAACTATTTTATCATCATTTGTTTTCCCTTTATAATTAAGCAGTGATTAATTTATCTGTAACTGAATTGGTTCTATTTCTAGATAGCTGTTCCATTTTAGTTTAGTCATTTAAAAGCTTATTCCACTCTCTCAAATTTCATACTTCTCCCTTGCTAGGGTTCTTATTCATGAACATATTTTATAATATAATCAAGTTACCATAATTAAGAGAACTGTCAAGATAAAATACCAAGACATGGGTGAGAGGGGAAGCACTGCAAAATCCTTAAGTAGCTTAAGATATAGTAAAAGAATTATAATTAGAAACACTGCAGGTGGTTTCTTAAGAAAATCTAGAACCTAAAGTGGATACTAGTGACCTATTTCTTTGGAAATGCTAATTACATAGTACAACACAAATTTAATCTAGCAGTTAAGAGGGAGGGGTTATGGGACAACCTACATTTACTGATATTAACAGTTCTGACTTAAACTTTAGTTTTTTATCAGAGGTCAAGACTGCAAAAACTGTAAAATTCCAATCAATAAATGTGAAATGATACTTAAAATGTTACCACATTATAACTCCACATGTATAAAGTGATTTAGGTAAGGATCATTAATGGGTATTAAAACCATAAGGTGAAAGATATGAGGTAACAAGATATTCAGAGTCTCTGAAAGTATCACTCCATAGATTATTTATTAATTATAAAGGACACCAGTACCTTCACACTAAAGATATAGTAATTCTCACTTCATTTACCAAGTAATCAAGCTAAGCACGACCAGTAGCAGAAAAATATGTGCCTCTGATGTGATGCAGTAAGGAATGCCCAGCTTTCCCTATACAATACTGACCAAATATGTTCACTGAATCTAATCATGAATAAACAATCAGACACAGACACAACAAAATGCAGAATATCCTGTAAGTCACTGACCTAGACAAGTAAAAAAATGGCAATGTCATTTAAAGAAAAAAAAAAAACAGAAAAAGTTGATAACTAAGGGTAGGGGAGCCTGGTAATTAAGGCACTAAAAGAGACAATAAACAAATGCAAAAAAGGCTTTCTTAGGACTACTGGAGAAATTTTATTACAGACTGGATAGTAAATGATATTACTGAATTAATTTTTTTAGGGGTGAAACACTACTATAGCTATTTATGAAAATGTACATATTCAGGGGCGCCTGGGTGGCTCAGTCATTGGGCGTCTGCCTTCGGCTCAGGTCATGATCCTGTGGTCCTGGGATCGAGCCCCACATAGGGCTCCCTTGCTCGACGGGAGGCCTGCTTCTTCCTCTCCCTCTCCCCCTGCTTGTGTTCCCTCTCTCGCTGTGTCTCTCTCTGTCAAATAAATAAATAAAATCTTTAAAAAAAGAAAATGTACATATTCTTAGGGAGTGTGTGTTTTAGGGGATGTGTTTAGCAATGAAGTTTCATGATGTCTACAACCTATTTTCAACTAGTTCCCCAAAAAGTGTTGGAGGGGTGCAAAAAAAAATTTTTTTTAATGGCAGATCTGGGAGAAGGATATTATGTGTTTATTGCACAATTCTTTTAACTTTTTTTAAGTTTAAAATTTTTCAAAATAAAATTAGGACTAAAAGACTGCAATGTTGGTAGAACAAATGATTTCAAAGTGGCACTGAAGTGCCAAATGAGAAAAAACCTAATATGTATATTATTTTAGCATTTCAAAGGTTGACTTTGAGAAAGTAAAACCATAACACCATCCAACATGTATCTAGTAAGAATCTGCCACAAAGGCTGAAAAGTTTTCCAATGTAATATGCCCAGATTTTCAATTCTCACCTTCTAGAAGATTTGGGGTTATAATCACCACAATACCTTCCTCTGATAATATAATTTTAACCTGAAAATCTAGCTTGCCTGAACCACCAGGTGAAGATGTTCCTCCATGCCAAGAACACTCATTTTAATAAACAAAGAAAAAATATACAGTCATATTCATAGGCAAGTTTATACACATACTTAAGTACCTTTTTTAGTTAACAGAATTTAGATCCCTTGGAACTTTGCTACTTATTTTAATTGTTGTTATAAAGCCATGTTCATAGTTTGATATCATTTATACATCCATAATTTTGTACTATTTTATTTTACCCCCGTACTAGGATAGTCCAGACTCCAGTAGTTAAGAATGTGGACTGATTCTCTGGCTTGTTTTCCCTTAACTCATGGCTAAGAAAATGGCTTATCTATTTAAGATAACAATGTATATGAGGAGGAATCCTTCTGCTGACCCTGGCAGCAACTAGGCAGGTAAGTAAAAAATACACTCAGATTACTGATACATAAAATATTTTGCCATATAAAAATGGATGAAACTAATTTATATATTTTCAAAACTTTAGTTTCTGTTCCAATGTGATAAGCAACTAACTTACTATTCAATTAATATGTTATGTTCTTATTTTTCCACTAACAGGTCAGTTTATGGTGCCTTAATTTAGATTTGTTTATTAAGTCGGTATTTAAGATAATAAGAATCTATTTTACCACTTACCTTAGGCCAATTTAAGTTCAGTGAAATAAATGCATATTTACCATTTGATGAAATTCTTATAGTTGAATTAGACATCTCCCAATACACACACAAAAAAGAGCTATTTTGACACCTGAGACTAATATAACACTGTATGTTAACTATATGGGAATTAAAATTAAAACTTTAAAAAAAGAACTATTTCAAACTACAGTTCTGATTTTATCATGACATTTCTTAAAACTAACTTAATAACCCCCAAACTCAAACTGCTATCTCTCACACAGAGACATTAACACAGACACACAAGCATGGACACCGATGACACCACTCCCAAATAAAAAACTATTTAACTTATTAGCCTTTTAAAGGACAAGCCCTGTGATTAAATCATTACAATCAATTTTCAGATGAACTTTCCCTAAACATCTACCATACCTGGTCTCCTCATCCCACATGCCTCACCACTACCAAAAAGAAAAGAAGAAAAGAAAGAACGAAAGAAAGAATAATGGGGGCAGAGGGAATAATTTGTTTACCAAAATACATAAATGTCCCCAAAACCCTTCATATCAGTTTATCACTTAGCCAATAAAAAAAAGTTTTTAACTATTCAAAAATTTTATTTGAAAAAAACAATTTTTCTCTTGGCATAGTTGGGTAGGCATTGACCAACAGGTCCTCATTATCCTGCATACAAAGCTACACTGGATTTCCCAGCTCCCTTCCAAGTTAGGTGTGATATATAACCAAGCTCAAGTTGAAGGAACATGAGCAGTAGGGAAGTGCATGAGACAGGATCCTCCATGCTCTTTTCCCCTTCCGAATGGCTGGTGGGAGACAACCTGGGAACAGCATGAAATAAAGTACCCTGGATTCCTGAATTACTTATTGAAGAAAAGCTGCCTGATGAGGAATACTCACCTTAAACTGTTAGATAGTGAGAAATGAGCTTTTAGAGCATTTTGTCACTGAATTTGGGGGCTTTTTGGTACTGCAGTTAGCACTGCCTTAATAGATGGTGAAAATGTTCGTCAAAGAGAGAAAAACTCATTTTGTATCTGCTCTCCAATGGCATTTGGCAAATTTTTTCAATCATAGACAGTGCCAAAATAATCTTAGACTAGCATATCAGAAATTCTTTAGCAGTAATAGTATTTATTATCATTTTCTGAATGTTTTCATTTATAACTAGTTTTCACTCATCCCCATAGAACTTTTGCCAAAAAATGAGACATACAGTTAAGCTGAAGACTCATGGACACGATAATTCCACTTTTAGCTAAAGATAGAAACTCATAAACTCTATAACACCCAGGTAAAATATTTCACATGCTTAGAGAAATGTTATCACTGTTCGAACAGTTTAAGAAGATTTATTCAATGCAAGATTTTCAGTTTTAAAAAGTAAAAAGAGCTGTGAAGCTTGTTAGCAATGTGGTTGTAAGTCCACCACATAACAAATATGTCAAAATAACATTTTTGCTTCAATACATAATTTAGTTCAATTATAATACTTCAATATATAAATCAGTTGATATCTTGATATTATTCAAATTTGAGAAAAACAAATATCATAATCTGACCATGACAGGAATTAGGATACACCTCCATTCAAAACATACTAAGAGGGGCACCCGGGTGGCTCAGTTGGTTGGATATCTGACTTCGCCTCAGGTCGTGATCTTGGGGTCCTGGAATCGAGCTCTGAGTCCAGCTCCCTGCTCAGCAGAGTCTGCTATTCCCTATCCTTCTGTCCCTCCCCCCCGCTCATGCTCATTTTCTCTAATAAATAAATAAAATCTTTAAGAAAAAAAAAAACATACTAAGAAATATATTTTGAATCTGTTTCTACACAGGCACAAAAGAGCTACTACAAAGTATTTCTGGAAGTGAGAATTTTATACTTCCAAACACTTGAACCAGTAAACATGCACAGCATTTAAATGAGTATCTTACTGAATTCAGGAACAAAACAAAAATACCCCTGTCTTAAACAACTGTAACATCATTCTCTGTAGTATGATGATAACAGAAGCCAAAGAAGAATATACATGTCTGATTTATACATATTCAGCAGTCCTTATTATATAGTAATTCAATAAAATATAAATACTTTCCAGTTATTAGTAATACTAGACACACTGACACTGTTGTCATCAATATATTGGCATTGATACTGAGCATTTGAACATTAAAATTAGGGTACTCAAACAAGTACTGCTCAATGGGTATCTCACCTACATTATATAATATATAAAGCTAATATAGTTATAGACATAAATAAACATATACAGGTATACACACACATATATTTGTTGACATTGTATATGTAGCAGATATTAGAATGGATTCCTAGAAGTCAAACAAATACTAGTATAATAGCACACCACCTATAGGCTAACAGCAGCGGTTGAAAGGAAGCTAGCAGAAACTTAAGAACAGAACCACCACCTTGAAGGCCATCATTCCCCAGGGGGATAAAGCGGCCTAAAATAAGATTGCTCTGCCCCATCGCACCTCCAATAAGTTGCATTTGGATGGAACCAAGAGAATACTGACATTTCAGAAAACCACCTCCTCTGGTCCATCATCAGAGGTCAAGAGACTCCTGCCGTATTGCTCAACTTCATCAGGAGAACTCCAGCAAGAATCAAGGGGGGAACCCAAGAACTCTTCCTATTGCTGGGAAAACATTCCCCCGCCCCTCACATCACTAAACACTCATAACCATTTACCACTTTCTGCCTTAGGACCATCAGGACTATTCTCATTGTCACTTAGCTTTTATAGTCATGCAACTACTCTAACTCATTATAGGCATTTGCTGCCCCCAGGTCACTTCTTCCCTTTATTTCCTTATTTTTAGCTCCTATCTCTCCGACATCACCCCAATATAATTCTTAGTGATTCCAACAATAATATTGATGATTCTTCCAGTACACTTACACCACTTTTTCTCCAATGATCTTCTCCTACATCAAGTTCTCACTTAATAGTCATTCTTTTGAACCTATCATTACTAACAACCGAAACCCATTAATAATCTCAATTTGCACATCCTTTCTTTCCACCAATTATCTTTTCTGAAAATTCCCTCCAACAATCCTGCAACACCAAGACCTTTCAATCTACCGATGTTACCACCTTGTTCGCTATCATTGGATATTCTCTTCCTTCTTAAGGAAGGAAGCTTAAATCCAATAGTCAATTATTATCATAATTACTTCACTGTATTGCTTAAAACTTCCTTGCCCCCCAATCCCACCTCTCACCCAAATCCTCTTTAAAATGAACCTTCCACCTGCACCCGTGCAACTGAATGGGCCCAGAGAAAACCAGTAACTATGACTATTGTCACTCAAAAATAATCACCTGTAACCTCTAGCATTCCTTTATGCTACCTGGCAATGGCACTGTATGTGCAGAGTCCGCTCTCGATCCAATCTGCCCAGTTAACTACAGGCACTCCTTGCTTTGCCACAATAGAGGCAGCAGTACAAGTGACCATGCCAGCTGAAACTATGCAAAGTCATCTTAATATCAATGGGGAAAATTACAATTGTTCCCAACCTTTAAAAATGTTAAATACAGAAAATACTAATACCCTCTTATTAAATATACTAAAACTCTAATTATTACTTATAAATGTATAGGGGAATGAAAAATAATAAAACTATTATTTACTACACCATGCTTTAAAATATTAGAAGAATTAGAATATCTAAAAAGAAAAATGTAGTGTTTTATCTCTTTATAAATTATATTTTATATATCATAAACTAGACATTCTTTTTGACAGTTTAAGATAAAAAAGACATTTCCAAAGCAACAAAACAGTATTTATATATGCTTCAAATTCTGTTAGCACAAAACTATCCCAACAGAAAAAAAAAACGAATCAAGTGTAAAATTTTTCCTATATACTTTCAAAACTTCTAAAAGACCCTATTTACCCTGATCAACACATTAACGATGAAAATGGACAATGACATTTTCCCTCTAAAATTACCGACAATATAATCCCCATTTCTAGAAAAAGCCTTTGTTCAACTAATGAATAAGCCCTCATTGTGATGCTAAATCATAGGATGCACTGTAGTTCCCCTGAAAAGGCCAAACAGCATATTCTTTCACAAAGAATGAATCATTGGTGTAGAATATTCAGCCTATTTAAAACACAGATTGGCTTTAAATCTATTGCCTTTCTTCCAGTTCTTTTGCATGCCAACCTCTTGCTTTTGTTTTGCTGTAGGAGGGGGCAAGTATAAATAATACATATATTGTGATACCACCTCAAGCAGGAAATAGTTCTAGTTAACTCTCAATCATCCAGTCCAGGAAGAAGGAAATATTTACCATTCAGATTCTCTGTCCAATGTAGAACTGGTGCATAAAACCCCCACTTCTCACTACATACTAACTAGTGTAGACCTCGCATCCCCTTGCATCCTCACTATTCCCAGTAAGGCTTCCCCCACCTCTCTGTGACTGGCAGGTTAGAAATCTGACTGCAAAATCCAAGGCCTTGCTATGAGATGTCAAAATTTGGTGTAATCTCTCCAATAACATGCTATGAATCACCAAATCCAATGAAATAATCTAACTTTTATTATCTTAACTGAATTTAAATAGACTGACTTCACAGACAATGAACAAAAAGTTGTTAATATCTGGAGGGTAGGTGGGTAGGGTCCTTGCCCACAAAAATGTTGTTTATTCCCCCAAAGTTGTCAAAAATCAACAAGGATTCACTGAAGAAGAGTAAAAGGAAAAGGTGGGTTTTTTGCTTTTTTTTTGTTTTTCTTTTGTTTTTTTAGGACAGAGGATGAGTTTGGAGGAATAAAAGAATGGCTAAGGCAAACCCCAAATGTCCTTCCCTCTTCGAACTCCAGGAGATAGGAGTCCCTTTCTCCTGAACACCCTGTCCCCATTCCCCACATCCAGTCTCTGTTTGGGGAGGGTGTGGAGAGCATGGGAAGAGAAGCATAGCATGATTGTCCCTGGGAAGGAGAGGAAGCTGAAGGTGGTCCCCCTTTCCACCTGTACTCACAACACTGATCTCCCAGGAAAGAGAGATGGGAAGCTGGGTCAGGCATGTCCTTTCCCACCCCTGGTTTTTAAGAAGAAAGGGTTAGTGTTGGGGGGCCAAGTAGATCATGGGCATCAGGTCAACAGGAGCAATGTTGCTCCATTATTCCGATCAATTATAAACAGAATCACTAGACTCTAAGATGCATTAGGATAAGAACCTCTGTGTCCACAGTATTTGAAAGTGTCTTACACAAATTAGGCACTCAAATGATATTAATAAATTAATCATGTCAACTACACTCAAATTTTAAAATAATTAATCAATCATTAAACCTGTAAAACTTACAGCTGAAACTTGTAATGAAAACTTATACTGATTTAATATGACCATTATTTCCATTTATTCAATCTGGGACTCTACCCCTATACACAGAAAATGGGTGAGTCCAGGGCAAAGAAGATGCCAGTTCCTTTCCTTTCTGAAATTCCTGAGCTGTTGCAGCTAAAAACAAATATTACTGCAGCCAGAGTTACAGCTACCTTTCTTCTGTCTTCAGAGATTCTTATTCTTATTTCTAACAGCCAAAAATCTACCCTATGTTCAAGGTTCAAGTCAAATGCCATCTCCCCTAAGAAGTCTTCCTAAGTATCCCTAAGGCTCCTTCAGTTTGTACTACCCTCAGTGCTTTGATGACATTTCAGTTAAGCATTTATCACATTCTGACTAGATTACTGACTGAAGATTCCCCTGATGGATTTCTTTTTTAAGTCTTAATCCTTCCTGTACATACACAAATCAACAAACACTTGTTGAATTTAATTTTTCAGTGTCAGCAGCTGGTTTCCATTCCTCTTCAAAGGTCATCCATTAATCAAAGACCTATAACCTGCTGACTACAATATCCTCCTATTCGCCTTCATTCCACCTGCAATAAGTAGGAACTGTCTGCAACTTAAAAACTGTTTCTACATGAAAGTGTATTCTAAATCTCTAACTACTTTACAGATTCACTATAACACAGACCTTGTTCAAAATTAGGGCATGTATGCACATAAATTTCCTAATTGTATATCAATGTTATTCTTAATTGCATTAATTTATTTACAAAACAAGTAATGAGAGGAAAAAAACTATTAGTTACCAAACATCAGCAACACAAGAATAAACAGACACAGAGTACAGACCCTCAAAGAGCTTCCAGTCTAGCTGGGGTATTAGACATATAAACAAGTATCCATTTAAATACTAATTCCCTAAGTGTTAAGTGTTGCTTCAATCATCCACAGTTAATAAACAGTTAAATATTGGTTGATTTTAATGTACTCAACCAGTCAACAGCTGTTTTCCTTCCATGCCTCTTCCCAGAGGTCAATCATATGGACCACTGACCTGTAAACTGCTGGATTCAAAACACAACTAGGACTCACCAATATATAAACGGCAGTAAAGAGAGGTACAGCCAGAAGTGAGGAGCCAGAAAGGCTTCTAGATTATTTCTGAACTGCATTTTGAAGGATGAGTATTGGTTTGGGGGAGACAGAATCTATACACAATTCGCATAAGATGAATGTTCCTTCTGCTCTCTTGCTTCCATAAGGCTCATCTTAAATTTCCAAAATATCCCCTCTCTAGAGCTCAGGTATTAGACCAAGACAGTAAAAGTCCTTAGTATTTGTTACATCTTTTTTTTTTTTTTCAAAATATATCATATGTAAAATGATCTTTAATCAATCAATAATTGATGAGTTTATCAAAAGCTTTAGAGTTGCTTTATTTTTAATAACCCAAAACAGAAACAACCCAAGTGTCCATCAACAGGCAAATGCATAAAGATGTTATCCACACAATGAAATACTACATCAATAAAAAGGAATGCACTATTAATATACACAAACAATATGGATGAATCTCAAAAACATTGTGCTAAAGAAGCCAGATTTTTTTAAGACTACATAATACATAAGTGCATTTACATAAAATTCTACAAAATGCAAACAAGCCTGCAGTTTAGTACTTGAGGAAAGAAGGGTTGAGAAGAAGAGAAGGATCACACTGAGTAGGAGGAAGCCTTTTGGGGGCAATGGATACATACACTATATTGATTATGGTAACAGTTCTGCAGATGTGTCAAAAAATTACCAAATAGTATACTTTACATGAGCAGTTTTGAAGATAACGTATACCACAGCAATGTATATAGTAAAAAAGGGGAAACAATCTAAATGTCCATTTAGTTGATGGGTTGGTAAATAATATATTCACCAATGAAACAAGAGAATATTATGCAACTATTTAAAAGAAAAATGTTAATGGTGGTAGACACACTTCTACTTCATCAACGGCCAAAAATATTTTATACAGTCGTTCGATAATCAGCAAAATCAGAAATATTTCCAGCTCTAGAGGAAAAGTAGTTAGATATCATCCAATTTTAGAAGAGATAAGGGATATTCAAAATCTGGTCTAACACCCTCATATTATACACAGAAAATAAGACCTACTTACTTGCATTAAAAAAGTTAAGACTTTCCCATAAGGTCACGAAGCTATTCTAGTGCATCATCCCGATTTCCCTTCTAACTCCTTTCTCACATATACAGCATGCCTCAGTTCTCTGACACGTTACCTCTTGTGCTTTTTTTCCTACCATGTTTGCCACTAATTTGTTATGTTCTTGAGCAAATGAATTAAACCCTGAAGCCCTTTTAACTAGTTGATCTACAAGGTCACCTTTAAATCCATGATTATAAGACTCCCTAAGCTGCTGAAACCAGTTATATCCACATCAATGAATTCCTAGTGTAATGCCTGAATATAAATATATAAGATAGCAAGACTGCTTATGTAGATTATCTATCTGATCTCCAAATCAACCATGAACAAAGGACTAAGTGGTATTCTTAACTTGTTGTAACTGTTCACGCTTCTATGTCCTAGGAGAAAGTACTTTTTATCACCTAAGTACAGAATTGAACAAGTATGAATTTTAAGCTGATAAATACATGTGGTTATCACCATCACATAAGAGTATCAAAGCACCTAGAGAAGTTACTGAACATTTTTTCTTTTCTTTTTTAAAGATTTTATTTGTTTATTTGACAGAGAGAGAGACAGTGAGAGGGGGAACACAAGCAGGGGAGTGTGAGAGGTAGCAGCAGGCCTCCTACTGAGCAGGGAGCCCGATGCGGGGCTTGATCCCAGGATCCTGGGATCATGACCTGAGCCGAAGGCAGACGCTTAACGACTGAGCCACCCAGGCGCCCAGAAGTTATTGAACATTTTCACTGCAAACTGTCTCTGTGTTCTGGTACTGCCTCAGAAGCCATATTCCCTAAGATTCTCTAGAACAGCAATATCATTTTCCATGGTGGCTTCATACACTTATGCCTACAGTTGCAAAAACAATTATTAAAAGAAGGGTAGCCAAATTCTCATCAGAACGCCTACCCTAAGTTGGTATACTTCACCTGTCATTTGCTTCTGCTGAGAATAACCATACAGGGATACTAAATTCACTCAAGCATATACACAGTGATCTAAACAATCACATAGTAGTTTAGTTGTGAAAGTAAATTATTGGCACTTAAGCAAATTATATGAAAATAATAATTTACATTAAAGGAATGTCCTTCCCCTATTAATTAGTTGCAAAGTAGAACATCCACTGCTAAATACAGTGAGGAGAGAATTTGGCTTAAAACAACAATAGATGCAAATGTGCCATTTTAGAAAGGCTTATAGATTTCAGAAGAGCCCCAGAAATCCTTGGAGCAATGTTAGAATTTACAGCTTTCTACCATAAGTGAAGCAGACGAGCACATGCTTAAGAACACAAGATCCATTATCAAGTGACATAAGTTTTCTAAACCTTAATTTTCCTCATCTATAAAGCTGGGGACAAGGGGATACGATATGTGTGCCTATTACACTTTATAGTGTTATTATAAAGATTAAATGAAGTATGTAAGCAAAAAACTTTATAAAGTGACAGGACACATTAAACAGTAATAACTTTTCTTACTACTACCATAGTAGTACTTACTAGTACCATAACAGGTATTCTACACGGAAAGGTTAAAGAGCCAATTAAAAGTAAGTTATCTAAGACACATGAAAAAGTGCTCAACATTGCTCAGCATCAGGGAAACCCAAATCAAAACCTCAACGAGATACCACCTCACACCAGTCAGAATGGCTAAAATTAACAAGTCAGGAAACGAGAGATGTTGGCAAGGATGCAGAGAAAGGGGAACCCTCCTACACTGTTGGTGGGAACGCAAGCTGGTGCAGCCACTCTGGAAAACAGTATGGAGGTTCCTCAAAAAGTTGAAAATAGAGCTACCGTACGACCCAGCAATTGTACTACTGGGTATTTACTCCAAAGACACAAATGCAGTGATTCGAAGGGGTACATGCACCCCAGTATTTATAGCAGCAATGTCCACAATAGCCAAACTATGGAAAGAGCCAAGATGTCCATCAACAGATGAATGGATAAAGAAGATGTGGTATATATATATATATATATATATATATATATATATATATACAATGGAATATTATGCAGCCATCAAAAAACAAACAAACAAAAAATGAAATCTTGCCATTTGCAACGACGTGGATGGAACTGGAGGGTATTATGCTAAGCAAAATAAGTCAATCAGAGAAAGACATGTATCATATGATCTCACTGATATGAGGAATTCTTAATCTCAGGAAACAAACTGAGTGAGGGTTGCTGGAGTGGTGGGGGGTGGGAGGGATGGGGTGGCTGGGTGACGGACATTGGGAAGGGTATGTGCTATGGTGAGCACTGTGAATTGTGTAAGACTGATGAATCACATACCTGTACCTCTGAAACAAGTAATACATTATATGCTTAAAAAAAAAAAAAAGAAGGAGGATAGTAGGAAGGGAAAATGAAGGGGGGGAAATCGGAAGGGGAGACAAACCATGAGAGACTATGGACTCTGAGAAACAAACTGAGGGTTCTAGAGGGGAGGGGTTGGGGGGATGGGTTAGTCGGGTGATAGGTATTGAAGAGGGCACGTATTGAATGAATCATGGAACGCTACATCAAAAACTAATGATGTAATGTATGCTGATTAAGATAACATAATAAAATTAAAAAAAAAAAGTAAGTTATCTATCCATCCTCTAGAAGAGGGAGGGGTAAGCAAACTACAGCCTGCTGAACAACTCAGTTGTTTGGTTTGCCGTTCAAGCGAAGGAAAGTTTTTACATTTTCAAATGGATGGGAAAAAATTACAAACAAAATCACTCTAAACATTACTATTTTTAAGCTATTATTAAGTAAATAATAATAACAACAAGAAAAGGCCTCCTTAGCATGAACATTTTTTTTTAATGAACATACATTTTAACTGGACAAGTAAAAAATAAGAGCTGAAACCAATGGTAAAGTTAAATGCCAAAAGGAATAGAAAACTCAGTCACATCCAATGTCATTGATCCTCCAAGCTAACTCATCATCTTTTTTTTTTTTTTAAAGATTTTATTTATTTATTTGAGAGAGAGAGAATGAGAGACAGAGAGCATGAGAGGGAAGAGGGTCAGAGGGAGAAGCAGACCCCGCACTGAGCAGGGAGCCCGATGCGGGACTCGATCCCGGGACTCCAGGATCATGACCTGAGCCGAAGGCAGTCGCTTAACCAACTGAGCCACCCAGGCACCCAAACTCATCATCTTTGAGGGAAGAGAAGGCTGACATAAAGGAAAATATTTGGAAGTTACTGTAAGATGGAAAGTGAAAAAATGCAATTACAGGACAGGAAGAAATAAAAATGCAAAAAAGGAGCAGAATATGTTTAACTTACTTACAAGTAGATAGGAGAAGGAAGGAAATGAGAGAAGATGTAATAATAGAAATCATAAAAGGTAGAACGAACACAGTATAGGGTGCTTATGGGAAGTATAAATCAGCAAAGGATAAAGTCTGATTATAATACAAATAAAAACAGGAGTTCAAAATCTGTCCATTACTCTCCTCCTCTCCCTCCTTTCCCATAAGGCCTTGTTTGATTTTGAGAAAACATTATAAGGAAAATGTTTCAAGATTTTATTAAGTGTCTATAAAGAGTCTGCTCCAGAGATTAAATAATTGCAATGTTAAAGGAGCAAAAGAAACAGAAACCACATTTGGAGAACTTACACACCCTGACAGGAAAGGTAAACCTGCAAGAAGATTAAATTACTAAAAAAATTACAAAGTAACATACAAATCAAGTAGATAGTAATTCTGTTGACAGAAAGAAAGGAAGGCAAAGGAATTCATATTCCAGCTTGTTAAGAAGGACTATAGCATGAGCTTGAGAAAAATCTGAAACACCAGGAGGGGAAACTGGAAAAGAAATCAAACAGGGATGAATAAAAATAAAGGCAAGGAGCATTAAAAATATGTATATATAGATAGATGGTTAGGCTTTCCAGTACATTATTAGGAGCGAGAATGAAATTACTGACAATAAATTTCTGGCTGTAGAACAGAAAATGAAGCCAGAAGGAAGGAGCCAAGTTAGGAAAATAGGCAAAAATGAGAGACTAGTCTAATTATAGTCAAAAATAAAATATGAGTATTCAAGAGGCATTATAAATTAGAGGAATGTATTTCTGTGGTATTTCAGTAAAGCATTCTCATGACTGGATGACTGTGAATACATGGACAATGGTAAAATTAAACGGTGAAGTCTAAGTACATTTTCTACCCTTTAAAACACAGAAAAAGAACTCTCCCAACAAATTACCATCATATAAAAACCAGGATAGAGGACAAAATCCATCATGATAAACCTGGAGTCTTACCAAGCTGAAGTAAAATCATTATTTCAAGATTCCAAAAAGAAATACTCGAAGGATTTAGAATTACAAAAATATCTAAAATATTTCTTAAATACTACATAATAGTACACAAATACCCACCCTGAAATTTACATTAGAAGGAAAGCCACACACACAAAGGCATTATAGCATTAAATGACTGGCTGATATCAGAATATAGAATTTCCAATTCAATCAGAGTTGGTTGACTCATAGTTCAAATAGAATTGGTTATATCATACCAACAAAGTAGGACTGGCATGGACTGACAAGGAAATTACCTCTTTATATAGGTCTACTATTTGTTAAATTGAGATTTTGGCTGTGAAACTATTTTCTAGCCTGATTAATAGCTTAGGAAAGAAAACAACTCAGGCTTCGTATGTCTCCACATACTTTTAACTATTTATATGCCTTTAATTTAAGTACTTACTAATATCATCTTCATGATAAATGACAGAATGAAAGGGCAGAGTTCGGTCTTTAATATATCTCTCTGCTGGCTCAACATAAAACGTGCCACCACGAGTCTGGATGAATCCTTCAAATCTTCCATCAATAACAGACCCATGGCTAAAACTTCCTTCTTCACCTATTAATGAAAGCCACAAACACTTGAAAAATTAATTTGCACGTAAATGTTAAATTCATTCTCCTTTAAAAAGCCATTCTATTTTAAAAACCTGAATACAAATTTATTGGGGAAATTAATTTTCACATAAAATATATCAAGAGGAATTTGAGACGTGAACAGCAACTAGTACTTAGTTAAAATCTATACAATTACTAGATAACAACAGTGAGAAATAGAACATCTGTCTCATTGACAATCATATCCCCAGCATCTAAGCACAGTACCTGGCAAGAATTCAATAGTCATTCAATAAATAACTGTTAAATTAACTTAAGCTCAGAAAGAGGCAAGCAGATTCACTGATAAAATATGCACTTCCAAAATAAAGATATTAAAGTATCTTTTGAGGAGTGCCTGGGTGGCTCAGTCGGTTAAGCGTCTGACTCTTGATCTCAGCTCAGGTCTTGATCTCAGGGTCACGAGTTCAAGCCCCGCATTTAAAAAAAAAAAAAAAAGAGAGAGAGAGAGAAGAAAGAAAAGAAAGTATCTTCTGAGGTTTTGCTCTAATTACCATAAGTAAAAAAGTTCTTTTCCCACCTGATATAATTTGCATGAAACTTTTGGCTTCCTTTTTTTTTTTTTTTTTTAAAGATTTATTTATGTATTTGAGAGAGCGAGAATGAGAGAGAGTACATGAGAGGGGGTAGGGTCAGAGGGAGAAGCAGGCTCCTCGCTGAGCAGGGAGCCCGATGCGGGACTTGACCCCGGGACTCCAGGATCATGACCTGAGCCGAAGGCAGTTGCTTAACCAACTGAGCCACCCAGGCGCCCTGGCTTCCTTTTTTTTATAAATACATTTTTTAAATAAGAAAGTACCAATTATTTCAGAAGTAGTTTGAACAAAAGCATACCAACAATCCTTCTTAAGATATTGGATTTGTAATACTGTCCCATCAATTATACTTCCCTAGTGAAAGAAAATACAGGGAAAAAAGGGTATTTTGAGATATTTGCAAAGAAAAGCTGAGCGCCAACCATCAAATGACATAAAGAAGTGGAAAGTAGGAGGATGGTACGTTAAAAGTTAAATTTACCTGTTAAAATTTTCTCATTAAGTATCAGGCTTTCCACAATTTCTAAATTATAGATTAACATTAATTAATTGACTGAATTAACTAAGGACTGATGCTAAGAACCCAAGACACTGGTATTTTAAATGACATGATTTCTATCTACAAACTCATTTAGTCTTGTACTTTTCTTGACCATCGCCTAGCAAAGAAGGGCAGACACTACAAAGTTATCTGCCCAAAAAGATAAATGACCAAAGGAATAATGGTTCAAGGGATGCCTGGGTGGCTCAGTCGTTGGGCGTCTGCCTTCGGCTCAGGTCATGATCCCAGGGTCCTAGGATCGAGCCCCGCATCGGGCTCCCTGCTCTGCGGGAAGCCTGCTTCTCTCTCTCCCACTCTCCCTGCTTGTGTTCCCTCTCTCGCTGTGTCTCTCTCTGTCAAATAAATAAATAAAAATCTTTTAAAAAAAAAAAGGGGGGGCGCCTGGGTGGCTCAGTTGGTTAAGCGACTGCCTTCGGCTCAGGTCATGATCCCAGGGTCCTGGGATCGAGTCCCGCATCGGGCTCCCGGCTCAGCGGGGAGCCTGCTTCTCCCTCTCCCACTCCCCCTGCTTGTGTTCCTGCTCTCGCTCTCGCTGTCTCTGTCTCTGTCAAATAAATAAATAAAATCTTAAAAAAAAAAA
>NC_058411.1:97732783-97775592 GCF_002201575.2 Neomonachus schauinslandi
CTCCCACTCTCCCTGCTTGTGTTCCTGCTCTCGCTCTCTCTGTCTCTGTCTAAGAAAAAAAAAAAAAAAAAAAATAAAAAAAAAAAAAAAAAAAAGAGGTGGTAGTTACACAACTGAATTGCCACTTTAAAAAAAAAAAAAAGGAATAATGGTTCAATATTAAAAGCCTAGACTGACGGAAAAACACTTTCCTTTGTTTACAAAACTACAAGAGTACATAAGACTTTTTATTTATTAATGCCTCATTTATCTGGCATAATAAAAAATTAGAAACATTTTTAAACAATTTTCCATAATGTTATGATTTTGAGTGGAAATCTCTCTAATGTGTAGAAATGAAATTTAACTTTCAGTTAACTTTGTCTTAATAACTGAGAATCATCTTCAGTATTTATTAAATACAGTTATAACAATATTTTGACCCTCTCTAGTACCTCCAGAAGATTGACTGTTCTTTCCACACTACTAAACTGTCAAATGTAACTTTCTCTTGGGTTAAGTGTGCTCCCCATCCCCCCAGTACCTTCTTAATCAGTTGTAGCAAGGGAACATTTGTTAGAATTGTGAACACAGCAAATAGATTCTGAGGCAGGAAGGCCCTGAAAGGATTTTTTTATGAATGACTTTGTCACATTATTTTTGGCTGTTAAGATGATCTTTATAGTTTCCCTTTAAGTTTCTTCTCTCTTCTTATAAAACACAGGTAATGTTTTGCTTGAAAGATCAGAAAATTAGTCATTAAAAACTTTTTAAAAAGGAGCAGAGTGACGCAGCAGAAGCGTGCTGGGCCCATAAAAACTTTTAAAAAAATTAACAGTTTGTAGGTATTGAGAGAATCAAAACTACGTATCTTTCAAAAGCCAGGCACTGTATAATCAAATATTAAATATACAAATAGAGATAGGTCCAAGGGTTACTTTATTCTTCAAAAACTGTTATCCTTCGTGATATATTTAAATCTCCTCGGGATTTCTCCCACCTCTCTGAAATATATGCCTATAGCTCAAAATACATGCATTTCTTTGTGTAGAAAAAAACTAAAGAAAGGAATTCTTCTACGATTCAACTTACCATAAATATGTCCAGTGTAAATATGAGAGGTATCATAATCAAGTACTTCATTTGATGTTTCTACTTTAAATTCATCACTGAAAAGGGATGTATCCCTCTTCATTCGTAGGTTGAAATGTCTGCAAAACAGGGTGGAAAAGGGAAAAAACGAAATTAAAAGGATCCCAATTTTAAACTTTTTTTTTATTAAAAAGTCTGCAAAATATAAACTGTTTCACACCATTTGTCTACTTGGAAATACACTTTACAAGATTTTTCTTATAAAAATTTCGCTCCGGGCGCCTGGGTGGCTCAGTCGGTTGAGCAACTGCCTTCGGCTCAGGTCATGATCCCGGAGTTCTGGGATCGAGTCCCGCATCGGGCTCCCTGCTCGGCGGGGAGTCTGCTTCTCCCTCTGACACTCCCCCCTCTCGTGGCTCTCTCTCTCTCATTCTCTCTCTGTCAAATAATAAATAGGATCTTTAAAAAAAAAAAAAATGTTTAAAAAAAAAAAAAAAAAAAAAAAAAATTTCGCTCCAAAATTCAACCTAGTAGCTGTAATACAAATCTAAATTATATGTAATTAAACAGTAACTGTCTAAGATACATTAAAAATTAAATGCCGATAGGCTGATTCGTATATGGGGTAAAACAAGTTAATTCCAACAGCAACTAAGTTGCTTGGACATAAAAACAAGCTTCTTGACCCAATTACTATTATTCACCACTACCTGTCTTCCCTCTTTAGTAATTCTGCAGCTTTGCCATTTTCCCCTACTTTTCACAACTTAAACAAGACATTTAAAAAGTGGCATCTATATTAATGACTCTCCTTCAGAAAAGCAAGTATGCATGTTCTTTTACGTATACATACACACACATCCCCTTTCAACTCCTGTATGTTTTCCCTATGGCTTCTAATTCTTCTAATTATCATTAGACCATCCTCAATTTGAGAAGCCAAAGACCGGGCACCTGGGTGGCTCAGTCATTAAGCATCTGCCTTCAGCTCAGGTCATGATCCCAGGGTCCCTGCTCGATGGGAAGCCTGTTTCTCCCACTCCCCCTACTTGTGTTTGCTCTCTCATTGTCTCTCTCTCTCTGTCAAAATAAATAAAAATATTTTTTAAAAAAAGAGAGCGAGAGAGAAGCCAAAAGACCATGATATTAGCTGAAATCATACTCATTCTCAACAGTCCTCTATAAAGGAAAGAGAAAGACCAAAATATTGAGATGAAATTAAATAAAGAATCTAGGGTTTGAATCAAACTATGAATCAAATCTTATGCCTAAAATCTACTAGCCCAGGATTCCGATCTGTTAAATAAAGACAATACATTCTGTCTTGTAAAACCCTTGTAAGAATGACAGCTTATAACGCATGTAAAGTCATTAACACAGCACCTGGCACAGAGGAGCTGCAAAATAAATGGCAACTAATTAGCTATCATTACTAAACTCTTAAAAGTAGATCAAGTCTCTTTTATAATTGTCATAAAAGTCTGCACACAGCACAATTTCTCCTCAATGAATCTGAACCTAAGTGTTCAAATAGCAACCCCCAAATGTTAGTAGGATTTGGAGTAACTGAACTGTCACACATTGCTGGTAGAGTATAAAATGGTGCAATCACTTTGGAAAACTGACAGTTTTTTTAAAGTTAAACATATAAAAACCCTATGACACACAATTCTACCCCAAGAGAAATCAAAATATAAAAAGTAAGTCCACAAAAACAAATTGGACACAAATGTCCATTGCAATTTCATTCAAAATATACAAAAACTGGAAATCAGTTTTTCAGTCAATATCAACAAGTAGAGATAAAAAGACTGTGGCTTATTCATACAATGGTAAACTACTCAGCAATAAAAAATGTCAAACTACTAAAAATATGTACTTTTGTGAAGACACAAAAGAATATATATATTGTATAATTCCATAGATATGTAATTCTAGAATAGGCAATAACCTATCTACAGTGACAGAAAGCAGATCGGTGGTTGCCTGGGGTGAAGAGAGACTAAGAGCAAAGGGGGATGAAGGAACTTTTTTGCTATGAGGGACATGTTCTATATCTTGATTTGAATGGCAGTTACACAAATATATACACTTGTCAAAACCTAACTCATACTACA
The DNA here is from genome assembly GCF_002201575.2 of Neomonachus schauinslandi. NCBI lineage: Eukaryota > Metazoa > Chordata > Mammalia > Carnivora > Phocidae > Neomonachus > Neomonachus schauinslandi. The sequence continues at coordinate 97,735,972 of NC_058411.1, forward strand.
CACTTGAAATGAGTACAGTTGACCTTTCAACAACACAGATCGGAAGTGCATGGGTCCACTTACCCATGGATTTTTTTCCCCATAAATACAGTGCAGTACTGTTTTCTTAGTAACATTTTTTCTCTAGCTTACTTTAAGAATACAGTATATAATACATAAGACATACAAAGTATGTGTTCATCAACTGTTTATATATTCAATAAGGCCTCCAGCCAACAGGAGTAGTTGAGTTTTGGAGGAGTCAAAAGTTGTACGTGGATTTTTGACTGCATCAAGGGGTTGGTGCCCCTAACTCCCACATTGTTCAAGGGCCAACTGTGTATTATTTTATGTAAATTATACTTTGTGCTCACTTCAGCAGCACATATACTAAAAAAATATATAAATTATACTTCAATAAAGTTTATCTTAAAGGAAAAAAACTCATTTTTCAAGTAAATAAGGGTCAACAGGGTATACTCATTAGCTTCAGAAAGTTGTGTCCCTTTTTCAAATTTTTCTATTTTCTATTTTCCTTTTAACTTCATGTCAATCTTGGCACTCTTTTATTTTGAGGCTGTATTCATTTTATACTTGCCTAAAACTCTCACCAAAAAACTCCTAAAGCATCCCAGGTGCTGTGACAAGGACTCTAGACTAGGAAAAGGATCCTTAGGGCCTTAAGTTTTCCATCTCCTGGCAGAAGTAATCAAAAAGTCAAACATATCTTCTAAACGGGAATTCCGCAAAGTTAAAAATAGACTACCCTGAACAAACAGGAATCCTGCCTGAATTCTTACTGCACATCCCGTCTTTTCATAAAATTTCTTTTGCTAACTAACAGGAAATTCTTGATCATATATGCAGGTATAAATAAATACATTATTTTTTAAAGGATCACAATATTTTGAAAAATCATTAACTTATCATTATATATACTTTTAACTACCTGTACAAATACTATCTGAAAAAGAGCATCTTCACTAAACAGACTAAAACACTAAATGTCCAAGGGCTTAGTATATTTATCATCCAAGATTTATTATTCAGCAAAACTGTTATACCCTATAACCATTATAAGCAAGAGTATACTCTATATGCAAAAAAAGGGGAGTATAAGCTTCAGAAAGACATTTAAACTCAGTAATCTATCCTACACTCCCTACCCCCACAAAAATAGTTTTACATCACTTAAAATGTTTAAGCACATAGGAACCCTAGAGGGAAGTTATAACAGAAAGAATTTAAAAACACTTGAAGTAGGTCCCTTCCAACCCTGATACTGACAGCATAAGAAAATCATCTCACATGTACAAAACATTATTCTCCGTACTGATTTAAATTGGACTGAACTATATATAAAATCAGTTCTCAATTATCCATGCACAATCAAGTAGCAGTATAGATAATAAAACAAAAAATCAAACTTAGATCATACCCCCCAAATGCACTGCTTTTATTAACATTAATTTGCATCTAAAACATGTATCAACAGAAGAGGGAATGGAACGATAGTGAGCCTGAAAGGCAGGTAAATGGTAGAAAGAAGCCAGATTGAATTCAAGTCTGTCACAATCTATGAATCATATGTTATTTTGCCATAATAAAAATAAATAAGTAAATTTTAAAAATGATTGTATCATTTTTAAATGATTCAAAAGAGCTGGAGTCAAAAGAGCTGGATTGAATCATTTTAAAAATGATTCAAAAGAGCTGGAGTATAAAAAAAATTGTGTGGCCAGAGATATCCTTCTTAGCGATAAAAGCTCCAAGAGAACCAATTGAGATAGTGACATTGTGATGATAATGAGATTAAAACATTCTTCCCAAATGTATATAGGTTTATGATTTTCACAGCATTTTTACCTATGTTACTACATATTATCCTCAGAGTAACACTGCAAAGGAGGTATGATGAATATTTTTATCAAAGGGTATGACTCAAAGTCACAAGACTAGAATTAGGACTAGAACTCCAGTATTTGGTTGCTGCATCTTGCTCTGTCTACCATAACACAAATGCATCTCAAGCATATGATTTAAAAAGTCAAGCTAATACATGGGCGCCTGGGTGGCTCAGTCGTTAAGCATCTGCCTTCGGCTCAGGTCATGATCCCAGGGTCCTGGGATCGAGTCCCACATCGGGCTCCCTGCTCGGCGGGAAGCCTGCTTCTCCCCCTCCCACTCCCCCTGCTTGTGTTCCTGCTCTCGCTATCTCTCTCTCTGTCAAATAAATAAATAAAATCTTTAAAAAAAAAAAAAAAGTCAAGCTAATACACGCTGAGTGCTGTAGTAGTCTTAATATAATATTATCAGTCTCCGCAAACAAGTCATCTTTTAAAAATCTGAACAAATGCAAATAAAGAGATAAAAATATAACCTTATTTAATTTTCAGTAAAAATTTTATAACACCACCATAAGAAATTTTCTTTATTAATGGTTAAGCCACTTTCAAGAAAAAGGCTAACCTCTGTCTCCTTTTACAATGTTTCTTTCAGTAAGTTTAATTTTATTATTATTATTATTATTATTATTACTATATACCACACTGTCATCAAAGATAAACTTTAGATTTTCTTTGGCATGGAAGATGCTCTGTTAAAGAACATTACTTGCACTTGGAATGCTTTTCTACTCTTAGATTTAACCACTATATTGATTCTACTGATCAACAGTATTTTGTCTCTCATCTTGATTATAGTATTTCTACTGCAATTCTTTCTTGTTTTCCTCAGTGGCACTACAGTAAAGCTGTAAAGAATGGAGTGAAATTATAGGAGGGCAAAATCAGTTAACAAATGACAGTAATTTGAAAAAACATACCAAACAGATTCCAATTCTCTAGCTTCACTGCTTTGAAGATCTAGTTGTACCATATGGTAGTAACAGCTGGTTTTCCTTTCTAGGCTTTAGAAAAGCACTCTACATCTAAACCAAACAAACAGTAGAGGTACCTGAACCACCTTTGGTGCAGAACAACAAAATTAATTTTGTTTAGGATATGACTCTATAAAAATTTCTGGAACGTCACGTACCCTCTACATCTTTATATAAATAAGTACCTTTCCTGTATATTACAACAGTTAGAACAGTAAAAATACAGAGTAAAAAGAAGTTGCCTTTGTCCATACAGTTGCTATTTTGGCTAATGAGAGTATGGCTCTGATTCTCAGAAGAAAACGATAAAGGGTACATCCCTTGAACTGAAGTCATATTAGAACAAAAGCCTCAACTAATTAAGTACCTTGGTAACACAGGGAAGAACCCTGACAGCAAAAGCCTTGCTTAAAAGTACATCAGTGTAATCCAGTCCCAAAGACCAAGACTGTCATTAAAAACAGAGGTCTATCATGTCTAAATGGAACAGGTCTATGGCAGACCTGGCTCAATGACTCCTAGAAATAAAACTGTACTACTTAACAGGATATCCCTGATGTCTCTAGATGTTATCTCTTAACACTCACTTTATTCTTTTATTTTTTAAAGATTTTTTTATTTATTTGACAGAGAGAGACACAACGAGAGAGCGAACACAAGCAGGGAGAGTGGGAGAGGGAGAAGCAGGCTTCCCACCGAGCAGGGAGCCCGATGTGGGGCTCAATCCTAGGACCCTGGGATCGTGACCTGAGCCGAAGGCAGACGCTTAACAACTGAGCCACCCAGGTGCCCCAACATTCACTTTATTCTTAATAAAGATCCTTGAGTCTCCATCCAAATTATTTTTTAAGACAAGCTGCCAACATTTAATACCATACTACTATGAGTCATATATCTAGTTTACTTCCACTAGCACAATTTTTGAAACAGAAAAATCCTTTTTTCAAATGATCTTTTAAAAGCCAATATATGTATTTTTAAAGGATAAAATGAACGGGTTGGTAGAAGGGGAAAGGACACAGTCCGCCCACGGGCACCCCACTGGGCAGTACCTGAGGCAACCACCCCAGAAATTCTAGGGCTATACAGTTTGAAAGACCTAGTTCCAGGCTTAACTATTGTCCCCAAGGTAAATTACTTTAAACAAGCAAAAACACGTATGTGAGAATCCTCAGTGAAGATAAAAATAAAACTAAAACCTGAGCTAAAATGAGTAACTTTATCCTGTGTAAGAAGACAAACAGATCATTAGTTTAAGTCTTTCCCATAAAAGGAGAGCCAAGGGGAAGAATCTGCCATAATGGCATCATTACAGAACGCAAGATTACATGTATTTTACATTACTTGAGAATAAACAGATTTATCTATTGGAGAGGGGAAAAAAAGGTTTCTGTAAACACCTTCTGACTTTATGCAACTATGTTAACTAAACAACTGGCAAACAAAACTACTGAATATAGACATACCTCATTGTTTTTTATTATCTCTACACTCAACATGAGGCCTGAACTTACAACCCCGAGATCAAGACTCTCCATACTCCATACTCCAACTGACTAAGCCAGCCAGGAGCCCGCAGGCAAACCTCATTTGATTATACTTCACTTTATTATGCTTTGCAAATAGGGTGGTTTTTTATTTTACAAATTGAAGGTCTGTAGCAGCCCTGCATCCAACAAGTCTACTGGTGCTATTTTTCTAACAGCTTTTGCTCACTTCCTATCTCAGTGTCACATTTTGGCAATTCTCACAGTAGTTCTAACTTTTTCATTATTATTATATTTGTTATGGTGATCTGTGATTAGTGATTACAACTTGCTAAATGCTCAGATGATGCATTTAGCATTTTTTTTTAAGATTTTATTTATTTATTTGACACAGAGAGAGAGATAGCGAGAGCAGGAACACAAGCAGGGGGAGTGAGAGAGGGAGAAGCAGGACCCCCGCCAAGCAGGGAGCCAGATGTGGGACTCAATCCCAGGACCCTGGGATCATGACCCGAGCCAAAGGCAGATGCCCAATGACTGAGCCACCCGGGCGCCCTGCATTTAGCATTTTTTAACAAGGTATTTTTAAATTAAGGTATATACATTTTTTTTTTACATACAATTCTATTGCACATTGAACAGACTATAGTATAGCATAAACATAACTTTTTTGTGCACTTGGAAACCAAAAAGTTCATTTGACTTGCTTTATTGCAATATTTGCTTTACTGCAGTGGTCCGGAACCAAACCTGCAATATCTCCAAGGTATACCTCTATAAAACACTAAAACAATGATAGGATTTAAGAGTTATTCAATATTTAATATAAATCAAACATACAAAATCGTAAAAATCACCTAAATTTATTAATTTCACAGATCAGATAAGGCTGATTTGACCTAGATCACACAAATAAAATCAGAGCTTGAATCGGAACCAAACTCTCAAACATTAATTCAAAAAGATATATGCACCCCATGTTTACTTAAGTATTTACAATAGCCAAGATATGGAAACAATCCAAGTGTCCACTGATGGATGAATAGATAAAGATGATGTGGTATATCTATGCAATGGAATACTACTTTATGCAATGGAATACTACTTAGCCATAAAAAAGAAGGAAATCTTGCCATCTGTAACAACATGGATGAAACTTGATGGTATTTTGCTAAGTGAAATAAGTAAGAGAAAGACAAATACCATATGATTTCACTTACATGTGGAATCTAAAAAATAAAACAAAACAAAAACAAACTCATAGATACAGAGAACAGACTGGTGGTTACCAGAAGAGAAGGGAGTTGGGAGGTGGGTAAAAGGGATCAACTGTATGGTGATGGACAATAACTAGACTAAGGGTGGTGATTACTTCTAGTATATACAAATACCGAATCATAATGTTGTACACCTAAAACTTATATAATGTTATATACCAATTTTACCTCAAAATCAATCAATAAATAACAAATTAAAAAATAGGGGGGCGCCTGGATGGCTCAGATGGTTAAGCGTCTGCCTTCGGCTCAGGTCATGATCCCAGAGTCCTGGGATCGAGTCCCGCATCAGGCTCTCTGCTCCTTGGGAGCCTGCTTCTCCCTCTGCCTCTCTCTCTCTCTGTCTCTCATGAATAAATAAAAATCTTAAAAAATAAAAAATAATAAAAAAATAAAAAATAGGGGAGAAGAGCAGAAGATAAGGTAAGAGAACAGAATAGAGAAGGGATTCCAAAACCTTTGCTGAATTAATGAAGACTTGTCTGGGCAGCTAGCAGGTTATTCTCCATGTGGCAAACACTCTAAAACATCTCTATGACCATATCCCTTCAAACTACAATATTCCCTATTCCCTTTTTGGGGCAACGTGAAGAAGGGAATTTGCCCCTCTGCATTCAATCTCAATATTTCAGATCTCTCTCTCTCTCTTTTTTTAAGATTTATTTATTTGAGAGAGCGTGCGCACACAAGTAGGAGGGGCAGAGGGAAAGGAAAAGAGAATCCCAAGCGGACTCCTCACTTAGCACAGAGCCCAATGCAGGGCTTGATCTCACAACCCCAAGATCACAACCTGAGCCAAAACCAAGAGTTGGAGGCTCAACCAACTGTCCCACCCAGGCGCCCCTCAGATCTCTCTTTTTTTAAAGATAAAACCTATCATTATCTCTTCCCTATGCTCCTCAATTATTCCACTCCTATCCACATTTTCGTTCCCCTTTTAACTATCCAGGTCCAGAGAGGCCTGAGGATCCAAACCCCTCCTCCAAGCTCTACTCCCAGGCTCCACCCATCCAACTGTGGCTTCAAGTATATCACGTTTTCTTCCCCATGGGTGAGTACTATACTCAGTTCTTATCCTAAGTCTCCCTCCCACTTAAGATAAAGTTTCTGATGAAGAAGAGGTACTGCTGCTCTGCTACAGCAAAACATTTGACAGCTTTTTGATTTGCCTGCCAACTTCCAGAAGAAAAAGAACACAATGATAAGAATTTCTACTCTACACTTAATACTAATAACTAGTATTATCTAGTTATATACTATTATACTAGTAATAACTAGTATTAATCATCCATACTGGATGATTAAATGACAAGAACTTAGGAAGAAGATACCACCATCGGGGCGCCTCGGTGGTTCAGTGAGTAGAGCCTCTGACTCTTGATTTCGGCTCAGGTCATGATCTCAGGATTGTGGGACTGGGCTCCACGCTCAGCAGGGAGTCTGCTTGACATTGTCTATCTCCATCTCCTTCTGCCCCTCCCCGCTGAACTTGTGCATGCTCTAATAAATCAATCAATCTTAAAAAAAAAGATACCACCTTCATCTTATCACTTTATAGTTACTAAAAAGAAAAAAACAGCATATGATAGCAAAGGTTTCAATACAGCAGATTCTTAAATGTTCACAGAAAGCACAGGTAAAATTTCCTATTTGGGGACTTGAAACACATAGAAGTGAAGCTGAATGACCATGTCTCAAAAACATCATCCAATATTACATTGGACAAAGTGATCTCTAAAGTCTCTCAAGATTTAGAATGTGAAAGGCTCACTCAGTTTGACAAGTGGGAAGAAGCTATTTGTAAAACTGAAATGTTAGAAGACTTTGGGAGTCACGTACATGGTCCAAACAGTTTTACCATGGACCAAAAACAAAAACAAAAAAACAATGAATACTGCTCATAACACAACTATTTGTCCCACACCACCATTTCTAAGATTCTTGATATGCTAGACTTTGTGTTCATACATAGTTTGCTGCTTCAGCATTATTCTCCCAGAAATGACAGTTTTGGAACTTAACTAATACAAAGTGATTATAATTTAAGATTTCAGAAATGCATACAAATTAACAATTAAATTAATTAATGTGTTTGTGCATCATACTTTTTTTTTTAAGATTTTATTTCTTTATTTGACAGAGACACAGTGAGAGAGGGAACACAAGCAGGGGGAGTGGGAGAGGGAGAAGCAGGCTTCCCGCCAAGCAGGAAGCCTGATGTGGGGCTCGATCCCAGGACCCTGGAACCATGACCTGAGCCGAAGGCAGACGCTTAACGACTGAGCCACCCAGGCACCCCTGTGCTTCAAACATTTAAGTAAAAATTAGCCATGCTATGCTAAAAAGATAACTAGTGTCCTTGTAATCAATCACCACAGAATTAGTAGAGATGGTTAGTCAAAGATATTGGCCAATAGGCGCTTGTAACCAAAATGCCTAAAAACATATTGGCTATTTTCATGAATCATTAGAAATTCACACCAAAAAAAAGTTATCTTGTTACCCTATTTATATGTGACTATTAAGTATCCAAATCTGGACTACCCTGTGCAATTATATCCAGCAAGATCATCAAAACTAGAGAAACTCAAAGGGTAAATAACATAGATTAGAAATATTGCTAATGTTCAGCATAACAAAAGCAAGAAGCAGCAACTCACTGTTCCCCTCCTTGAAACATTGTTTCCCTTGGCTTCTAGGATACCACACTCTCACGTTTTCTGCTTTTCTTACCACTCATCAGGCTTTGCTTCCCCCCCACCAACCTTAAATTGTTGGCATTTAGCAGAGTTCTCTCCTAGGCCCTCCTCATGAATTTCACAGAACATGTCCAAAACTGAACTTAACGATTTCTCCTCAAATTTATAGCTGTTCCAATATTCCTTATCTAAATAAGTGGACCCAGTAGCCACTCAGTTGCTCAAACCAGAAAACAGTCCTCTTATAACTCCTTCTTTTATACCTAACTACGTATCAACCAAGTCCAATAAATTCTACTTTAAAATATCTTAAATCGGGGCGCCTGGGTGGCTCAGTTGGTTAAGTGACTGCCTTCGGCTCAGGTCATGATCCTGGAGTCCCGGGATCAAGCCCCACTTCGGGCTCCCTGCTCAGCAGGGAGTCTGCTTCTCCCTCTGACCCTCCTCCCTCTCATGCTCTCTGTCTCTCATTCTCTCTCTCAAATAAATAAATAAAATCTTAAAAAATAAATAAATAAATAAAATATCTTAAATCTACTCACTCTCCTTCATCACCTCTAATACCAACTTAATCCAGGCTACCATCTCCCATGAGGACTAGTGCAACAGTCTCAATGCATTTAGTTTAACTCCCTTCCAAACTGTTCTTCATTTACAGCCAGACTGAACTTTTTAAAACTTATACAGTCACTTATCATTAAAAACCTTCCAAGGCAGGGGCGCCTGGGTGGCTCAGTTGGTTAAGTGTCTGCCTTCGGCACAGGTCATGATCCCAGGGTCCTGGGATCGTGCCCCACATCGAGCCCTGCATCAAGCCCCTCACCAGGCTCCCTGCTCAGTGGGAAGCCTGCTTCTCCCTCTCCCACCTCCCTGCTTGTGTTCCCTCTCTCGCTGTGTCTCTGTCAAATAAATAAATAAAAATCTTTAAAAAAAAAAAAAAACCTTCCAAGGCTAAGTAAAAAATCATTACCATGACTTACTTACATAAACTCTCAAAGATCTGGCTCTTACTTACATCTACAGCCTCATTTGGAACCATACTCCTTCACATTTTAAGATCCCTCATATACCGAAATCCCTTCAATTCCATAAACACGCCACTTCTCATCTTAGTATCTTTGCACATGCCGTTTCCTCTGTCTAGAACACATTTCACTCCCTTCTTTGGCTAACCACCTCCTCTTCTGTCATCCTTCCAGGATCAGTTTAAATGCCATCTCCTAAGAGTGGCCTTCCCTAACCTCCAGACAAGATGGCATCCCCAATGCTCCCATAGCAATCTTCTGAACATTCCTTTCTTAATATTTATCACAGCTGTTATTCCTAATCCAACACCTGCCTTTCTCATGAATCCATGAACTCCTCACCAGCAAGGACCTGTCTGTTCAGTTAGTCTATTACTAGTGACTACTAAAGTGCCTGGAATACATTAGGTGCTTAAAATATGAAAGCGGACTCAGTAAATTACAGCATATTAAAACTACAGAAACATCTCTTGTAGCTCAAATAAATTTAAACAAAAAGAAATGCACAATGTATTTTTCATTCAATCCAGAGATTAAAATCCATTCAAATGAATCTGTGGTTTAGGGTTTAAAAAAAAAAAAAAATACTGCTACATTACACAACTATATGTCCCATAACAACATATCTAAGATTCTAACGCTAGACTTTCGGTTTATATTTGATTTGTTGATTCAGCATTATTCTTCCCATACAGACTGTTTTAGAACTAGTTTGAAGTAGTTAAAAGATTTCAGAGACATACACAAATTAACAGCCTGATTTTATCCCTATGTGTAAGTATGAAAAATATTTATTAACCCTCCCCCCCCAAAAAAAGTCAACCCAAAGAAGCAAAGACTTTTAAGAAGTTAAAAAAGAAGTTAGAAAGTTTTATGATACAACCAAGTGAGGAATCTCAATATTCAGCTTTTCAAAAAGAAACTATATATGTGATTACCAAAGAATTTTTAAATAGTTACCAGTTTTAAAGTAGCATACAACTATACAAGACTTCACTGATGCTTAATAAAACAATCCTAACAAGCATAAAACCAATAAACTAAACATACCCACTCAACAGTTATATAAAAGGATTTTCAAGTATAATGAAATAGGATAAGCATTTAAATAACTTTTAGTTATATAAAACCCTTGCTACACTTTTAAGAAACAGCACAACTTACATAGGGCTTAATCAATTGAATAACAGAAAAGAAAAAAAAAAAAAAAGGATGGCTATGAATCCAAATTAAATCTAAGTTGGAGAACTTATCTCATAAAAGACCCAACTGCACATGCAATATTTTAGTATGAAATATAATTTACAATTGAGGAAAATGAATGATGGGCTTTTCTACTACTAAAATACACGTAATTTCTGACATTTACTGTCTAGATCAACAACTTTAGAAACTCTGACATCAAAAGCCTGGTTTGTTTTTTTGGTTTGTTTGTTTGTTTGTTTCAAGATCTTATTTATTTATTTGACAGAGAGAGACATAGCCAGAGAGGGAACACAAGCAGGGGGAGTGGGACAGGGAGAAGCAGGCTTCCCGCGGAGCAGGGAGGCCAATGCGGGGCTCAATCCCAGGACCTGGGATCATGACCTGAGCTGAAGGCAGATGCTTAATGACTGAGCCACCGAGGTGCCCCTCAAAAGCCTGTTTTTGATGAACTTTAGAGGTGATGAGGTATCAAAAGAGTTAAAAACAGTCAGAAAAACACTTTTTTGGCAGAATTTTTATTTTTATTTTATTTTTATTTTATTTTAAGTAGGCTCCATGCCCAATATGGGGCTTGAAGTTACAACCCTGAGATTAAGAATTGCATGCCTGGCACCCCAGAAAGGTACTTTTTATACTCTTACACTTCCATTCCCTTTTCCTCCCCTGAGCAGGAGGAAGCTCAGGTTTTGGGGGGGGGGGGTTGTTTTTTTTTTAACACTCATTCCATCTCTTCCACATAAAGCCTAGCTTAGTGCTTAAAAACATGTAAAATAAAAACGGTATTTCAACTGAAATCATATCTAAGAAGCTAAACTCAGAGCAATCATCAGCTCTCAACTTAGCTTCTTAAATACAAAATTAACATGAATCCAACTCAGCTCTGGTTTTTCCTTATGATTCAAGAAGTAATTCAAATAGCCAGTGTCTCTTCAGACTTTTAACATATTTGTTAGCTTTAAAAAAAATTGTTAGGCTTTTAATTTCTGTGTAAAGAGAAAACAGGCAAGAATAAAGAATATCACCTCCTAGGAAATCCACGTCTGACACAAAAAGCAGTGTGACATATAGCTTAATAATATATGCTAAAGAGTACTGTATCTCACATAAAGTAGGTACTAAATAAATACCCTTTTTCTTTATAAATTTTTGCTCCAACCTGCTCAAATTTTGCTGGGAAAGATTTCAGTGCCAAGTCAGTATTTTTCAAAATTTTGTTTTTCCTCATGCATAACAATATTTTTATATAATTCAAATTTATTCTCTTGTTGTTCTTTACGAGCTGGCATCTGTTTGGGCTCCCTGGATTCTTACCTCTGCTTCTCAAAGTGTGCTGGTTTTTCCACAGAGTTAAAAGTGTCCTAGCTTTCTGCTACCTCACTCATGGTATGACAAAGATAAAACCAAGATACTTCCAGACTAACCCAAATCCAGTCAGGATCCATTAAAGGGAATATTTATGTCTTTTACAAATTCCTTGGGCCACCTTCTTGATACCCTCGTATATGAGCAGTAGGGAAAACTTAAGTTCTAAACTGCAAAAGAAAATGTCAAATCAAATGTCTGACCATTTGTTTTGAAAAGTTTGTAAGCATACTATTAAAAGGCATTAGGAAGACGGGCGCCTGGGTGGCTCAGTTGGTTAAGCGACTGCCTTCAGCTCAGGTCATGATCCTAGAGTCCCGGGATCGAGTCCCGCATCGGGCTCCCCGCTCAGCGGGGGGTCTGCTTCTCCCTCTGATCCCCTTCCCTCTCGTGCTCTCTGTCTCTCATTCTCTCTCTCAAATAAATAAATAAAATCTTTAAAAAAAAAAAAAAGGCATTAGGAAGAATTATCTTGTCAAATAAGAAAAAAGAAATGTATAAGTTCTCCAAAACATTATCTGGAACTTAAGAAAAAAAACCTGGTATCTTTCTATACTATACACAAATCATGTATTAGAAACAATTTTTTTGATTTATTATGTATGCAACTAATTAAACACAGAGGCAGAAAAAATAGTCTATTACTGACTACACAATGTTTTGACTTTTGTAAATTTAGTTACTTGAGTGTTATTAATATATTTTATAGAATTTTAAAGCAGGAAGGGGCCTAAAAATTATCGTGTCCAAAATTCAAGGTTTTACTGAGGAAACTGAGGCTCATAAGAAATCTCTAGATAACACATGTGAAGTTAGTAGAGAACTCCGTCTCTGAATTACCACTGTACTCCCTTTCTCTACCTAGTTTATGACTGTTTCAATACACTTATTATCCTTCCTATAAAATCACAAGTTTCTTTATTAAGTGGCTTTCCACTCAAATGAAAAGTTGGTAGATGTGAACCATCAAATCTATAAAAGCCTGTAAAGTTAGACAAGTGGTGAGAAGACTAGAAAATAAAGACGACTGTCCATAATTTGGAAAACAAGGTAAGAAGGAAAAGGTTCAAAAATACATATATACACAACAAGAAAAAACAGAATCTAATATAACAGTATATGCATACTTCCTACCAAAAAGATAAACTATATTATTTCAGAGTTCTCAGATATTCTTTCTACTTATTTTTCTTAAATACCACTATGAAGAAGTATTTCAGAAAATTTACAGAAGTTCTATTAGGAAAAAGGAATAGTGGAATGATCCCTCGTGCTTCTCTTCAATGATGGTTGCAACAAAAGGCATAAATTAAAAATACATATACAGGGCGCCTGGGTGGCTCAGTTGGTTAAGCGACTGCCTTCGGCTCAGGTCATGATCCTGGAGTCCCAGGATCGAGTCCCGCATCGGGCTCCCTGCTCAGCAGGGAGTCTGCTTCTCCCTCTGACCCTCCCCCCTTTCATGTGCTCTCTCTCTCTGTCTCATTCTCTCTCTCAAATAAATAAATAAAATCTTTAAAAAAAAATACATATACAACATCAGAATCTCACTGTGAGCTATACTAAAAATCACTACTAAACAAGCTTGCCATTCTTCTCAGGCTATACTAATACTCTTGGATAAGTCCAAGAATACTTATTTATTCTAAATTTTCATCTATTCCAATCTAGGACTATCGTAATATTTCAGCACATTATATAAAACTCAGACTTGAACAATATAAAATTTACATTTTATGAAAGTCACACTAGCAAAATTCCTAATGAAACTGCAGTGCACTGGTAATGTACAAGCCTAAAACACAAGACCATAAAGCCAGGGACTGTAGGATAAAACATGTCTTTTACTAGTATCAAAGTAGAATAAGGGAAGGGAATAACAACGGACAGTCCCTGGCACATCACACACTTTCACATGAACAAGAGGACTGATAAAGAACAAATTTTCCACAAGTATTTTAAAAATCCTGCACCCCACAATACAATAAATCTGCCTGCTACTTACTGATTAGGAACAATCGCTAAAAAGGGTGAGATATTCCAGACTGTGCAATATTTAAGCTGAAAATCTATTTCTTAATATTTTAGTGTATTTTAATATCCATCAAATTAAAGATGCAATAAGCAACTGATACTTTACTTTTTCTGATTAAACTCTCTGGTAAGGGCCAGACCTAAACAAAAGTATTAATTATATACCTCCCCTTGTCAGAACTTTATGCTTATAAATGTTGTGTTCCCTTCATAATGCTTCATTCATTCATTCACTCATTCAAATAACTTAAATGACCACCATCTATATAAAAAAGGTAAATACAACTTAGATTTGCCCTTCAAGTTTGCAGGGAACAAAAGACATATGCATGTTAACAAAGTTATAATAAAATGTACTAAATGCTATAATTGATATACATATTGCTAAGTGAGCTTAAAGAAGCAATGCTCACTTAGGCATCCCATTTATCAGAACTTATCCAAGGGAAGCAATTTCTGAAATCAAGAAAACTGATTTCTAATTTCTCAGCAAAACTAAGAGTATCTTTTAACCTAGCACCTATTATCAAAATATTTTAATATCCTAATGAATATTACTGAAGTATGTTACAAAATACTTATCTCTCCTTAACAATCTTTCCTGTAGCACTGCCTCACATGACTTTTATTTTCAAACAACTTCAAACTTTATTTCAAGAGCAATGGTTTTTCATGGAATTCTTAAGAATGGACTGTGGGCTTAAAGAATCTCAACATTTCTTCATTTAACATTAATATCTGTAAACTTGGGATGTGATACACCCTTTCTTATTTAGGAAACTTGGAAGCCAGTTGGAAAGAAATTTGCTCATATACTTAAACATAAAACAAAGAGCACAAAGAATGACTTTAATACACACACACACATACACACACACACACACCCAGAGACTGTGCTAATATTCAGAAATGCAAGTCATAAATGTCCAACTAAACAAAATAAATATCTTTTCAAGTATTTTCCCTTTTTCTAAGTTAACTGCACAGTATTTATTATGTTCTGTACTTTATTAAAATATAGTGAGATCTGATTCTAGGGGATTAAGCCTTACGATACAATCAGGAGAAATAAACTCTACTTGATTATTTTTTAAAAGATGAAAAATAGATAACAAGTCTAGCCACAATGCACAAGGACAGCACACATTGGGGCACAAGTGCTTTTTTTTTTTTTAAGACTTTATTAATTTATTTGACAGAGAGAGAGAGCACAAGCAGAGGGAGTGGTAAGCAGAGGAAGAGGGAGAAGCAGGCTCCCCCTGGAGCAGGGAGACTGATGCGGGGCTCGATCCCAGGACCACGTGAGCTGAAGGCAGATGCTTAACAACTGAGCCACCCAGGTGCCCAGGGCACAAATTCTGAGACAGCATGAATATACAAGTATAACCACTGAGACAATAAAGTACAATACCTCAATTTGGATCTATTCTAGAGATTGCAGTGTGTGTATATATAGTTGATTAAACAGATTTCTGTTAAAAGTACCTAAGATGATCACTTACACACCGCATGAAATTTCCTGGCTCCAGGTCCTTTGTTGAGAGAAATAAGTAAGAATAAGTTCTCCATCATCTGAATATCTATAATATTTTACCTATAAAGCACCATATCACATTTTCCTCTTATAAAATGACTAACACACATCTTCCTGCCCCTATTAGATCTATGTTTGATTTGTTTCTACCACCCACAGCCTAAACTAAGTCACCTTTAACTAGCAGTCAATAAATAAGTTTTTGGATTAATAAACAACAGCATGCACACTCACATATGCTCACTCTCACTCACACACATAAATACACCAAAAGAAGACGGGGGAGCCTAGGAATTTAGTTTTGCCACAAGTGCGATATGAATCACGTGACAGATAAAAATCTATCATATAATAGAAATGTGGTATCCAAACCAAAGGCAGCCAGAATCTCAACTTTTCCTTCTGGTAGTTACACTATACTTGGAATATAGTATTGAACTTATTTTGAGGTGGTCACTAAAACCTTAGGAAGGCTTAATGATTGCTTATTATTTCATGGTACTAATAAAGAATGGGTAATTTAAAAATATCTGAAGATAAGGTTCATAGAAATTTATATGAATTGCTGCCACTAAAATTTTTATCCAGAAAATCAAACAGACCCTAAAATGAATCTTTTTACCTCCTTTATATCAAAGTAAGAGATTTTATAACTTATAAGTATTTTTTTTCTACAATGATGATTACTTTTTAATATGGAAAATAAGTTAATTTAAGTAATCCATTTATTTCCATGCATAAAACACTTTAAGCTTCATAGCATTTATTATCTGATTTTTCATCCCTTAATATCTTTCTTAAGCATCTGTACATCTGTACTTAAGCATAAGTACAAATAATAAACATTACTAAATAGTAGCCAGGATGCCTTCCTGTGAGGAACAAAAAATACAGTTCTAGAAAAATAAATATGAAATACACACATGAAAAGGAAGACAGAATGAATCAAATGCCAATGGTACATTTCACCTATTTAAAGGCTCCAAGAAAGGTGTAAATAAATCTTTAAAGAAGAACTTCAACAGTACATTAAAAGATAATCAAGATTTAAGATAAATGACACAGAAAACAAGCTGTTCATGGTATATTCAGCAATTAGATCATTCCGGATGAAAAAGACACTTAATGTTGGGAAACAGAATAAAGCTTAGAAAAATAGACTAGAATTAATTTAGAGAGAATCTTGAAAGCTAAGTTAAGAAATCTGGCTTACAATCATTAATTGAAGACTTTAGAGCAATAAGCTGACATGAAAAAGGAAGCATTTAAGGAAGAGTCATCTTGTAGAAGTCCACAGGATAGCTTTAATGATAAATGGAGTGGAAGCTGGGAAACCTATTAGGAGCTAAATAAATCAGGGTTACAGCAGTAGGAAAAGCACAAAAGGAATAGATTTACTAATTACAGCAAGCAAGGCAGAGTCTAACAAAGAATACTCCCAAGATTTTGTAGAATACTCCCAAGATTTTGTATCTAAGTGTCCCTAACCCACAGAAAGAAAAAAAAATATGGGGTTTAAGCGAGCCAGGTCTGGCTCAAATCTATGCTGTGTAACTTTAAAGAAATCATTTAACTTCTCTGAGCCTTAGTTTTCTTGGATATAAAAAGATATTTACCTTGTTTGGGTTTTGAGAAGACTAAAATAAGAAAATGCATATAAAGCATCTATGCACCTGGGATACCCCAGGCACTAAATAAATGTGATTTTTACCTTTCTCCCTTGGGTCCCTGTTCTTTTTCCCTTAACAATTCTGAGAAATGAGCATACAGTAGCTAATCTGTCTTCAAACTCATTTGAGAATTGATAAAAAATTGAGTTAGGGGCGCCTGGGTGGCTCAGTCACTTAAGCATCCAACTCTTGATGTCGACTCAGGTCATGATTTCAGGGTCCTGAAATCAAGCCCCATGTTGGGCTCCACACTGGGCGTGAAGCCTGTTTAAGATTCAGTTTCTCCCTCTCCCTCTGCCCCACCAAACTCCTGTGCACTCTCTAAATAAATAAATAAGTTAATGAGAAATAAAATGACTTAATGACATAAAACCAGCTACCTTCACTGTTGGCCCCCTAAGACAGATATATCGACCCCATAAATCATATAAAAAGTAGTGGGAAATTATAAAAAAGAATCTTCTTTAGGGGCACCTAGGTGGTGCCGTCGTTGAGCATCCAACTCTTGGTTTCAGCTGAGGTCATGATCTCAGGGTCAGGAGATCAAGCCCTACGTCCCACTCTGTGCTCAGCGCAGAGTCGGCTTGAGATTCTATCTCCCTCTCCCTCTGCTCCTCCTGCTGTGTTCTCTCAATCTCTCTCTCCCTAAAATAAATAAATAGGGGCACCTGGGTGGCTCAGTCGTTAAGCGTCTGCCTTCAGCTCAGGTCATGATCCCAGGGTCCTGGGATCGAACCCCGCATCGGGCTCCCTGCTCGGCAGAAGCCTGCTTCTCCCTCTCCCACTCCCCCTGCTTGTGTTCCCTCTCTCGCTGTGTCTCTCTCTGTCAAATAAATAAAGAAAATCTTTAAAAATAAATAAATAAATAAATCTTTTTTTTTTTTTTTTAAGATTTTCTTTATTTATTTGAGAGAGAGAGTGAGAGAGAGAGAGAGAACAAGACGGGGGAGCAGGAGAGGGAGAAGCAGACACCCCGCTGAGCAGGGAGCCCAACGTGGGACTCGATCCCGGGACTCCAGGATCACGACCTGAGCTGAAGGCAGTCGCCCAACCAATTGAGCCACCCAGGTGCCCAATAAATCTTTTTTAAAAATCCTCTAATAATACAACAGAGGACTGGATTCATAAATTTAAAAACATTTAAGTTTGACTGTTTCCTTAATATAAAAAGGGTAATCCTTTTTAAAAGAAAACATTTTTTTGCATATATACCAAATTCTAGCATAGGCTGAATTTCCAAATGGGGACCTTTCCTTTAGAGAAGGAAAATTAATGGTATAAAATTTCTTCTTTTAACTTAGACTAAATATAGGAAAACTTCAGACTCAGCAAGAAATTTACTCACCTTCCATGGGCATGGAAATTTAGACGTAAAAACTGGTCCTCATGTGAAATTGCTCTTTTGGCACGCTGGTGTTTTTGGTGTAATGAATCCGGATCATAAGATAATCCTTCATAATGTCTAATGTATTTATTTAAAGGATTTCCATACTGACCTATAAAAAATAAACAGTTTGAATTAGTATCATCTTGATGGTCCATTCTAGTTCTAATATGATTCCATGATTATTCAAGTATCTACAAATACATATGAAACAACTGTCTCACTAATGTTAGTATTTTACTTTCACATACTTTTTTTAAAAAACTTATTGTAATGGGAATTTCACCCACACACAAAAGTTTGAATGTTAGTCATAGGTTTGTCTTTGATGTCTTTTATCAGGGTAAGTTTTCTATTAATACTCTGTTGATAAAAACTACCAGGAACAGATGCTGACTTTTGTCACCTGCTCTTTCTGCACCTAGTAAGTTGATTATATGGATTTTTTCTTTTTAGTTTATTATGATGAATTAAATTGACTGATTTTCTAATATTAAACCAACTCTGCATTACTGAATAAACCCTACCTGGTCACAGTGTATTATCTTTTACAGTCATGAGAGACATTGGTCTATAGTCTTCTTTTTTTGTACTATCTTTGCCAAGGTTTGATATTAGAGTAAAAGAGAAATTGAAAAAGTATACCCCTTTTTAAATTTTCTGGACACTTTTATATAGAATTGGTTATTAGTTCCTCCTTAAATGTTTGGTAGAGTTCACCAGTAAAGCCATCTTGGCCTAGAATTCTTTTTGTGAAAAGGAATTTAACTATAATTTCAATTTCATATATGGAAAAAGAGCTATTCAGGTTATATACTTCTTAAGTGAGCGGTAAGAATTTGTCCATTTTGCCTAAATTGTTAAAGTTATAGAAATAAATTTATTCATAATATGCCCTTATATTTTTTTATAACTTTTGAATCTTCAGTGATGTCATCTCTCTCATTCCTGATATTGGTAATCTACAGCTTGTCTTTTTCATTCCTGATCAGGATGGCTAGAAATTTATTGATTTTATTGATCTTCTTAAAAAAAAAAAAAAACCTTTTATTTCCTTTCATTTTCCCTCATTTTGTTTTCTATTTGTTGATTTTCACTTTGATCTTCATTATTTCTTTTCTGCTTACTTTGAGACTGTTCTTTCTTGTTTGTTTCATAAAGTAATGCCAATGATTTAAGACTTCACTTCTTCTCTAATCCAGATGTTTAGTGCTATAAATATCCCCTTAATACAGCATTAGCAGCATCCCATAGATTCTGTTACGTTGTGTTACCATTTTCATTCTATTCAACATACTTTCTAATTTCCTTTTTGATCCATGTCCTATTAGAAGTCTGTTACTTCTAATCTATCAGACACTTATTTTATAACCCAGAATATGATCTCTCTTTGCAAATATTTCATGGACACTTGAAAAAGAATGTGTATTCTGCTGTTAACAATGAATGTTCTAGAAATGTCAATCTCTGCTCTTATTGAGTATTCTATAAATGTCAACCAGATCAAGTTGGTTACCGAGGTTGTTCAAGTCTTCAATATCCTTATTGATTTTCTATCTACCTATTATCAAGACAGGGGTATTGAAAGCTCTATGACTGTAATTTTTTTCTATTTCTCCTTGCAGTTGTTTGCTTCATTGATTTTTGAAGCTGTTATTACATGCATAAATGTTAATGACTATCATGCCTTTTGGTTTAAATAATCCTTTATCATTATCAAATGATCTTCTTTATTCTTTGTAATATTCTATGTCCTAAAATTTACTTTGATATTAATATGGCCATTACCCTCTCTTTTGGGAGCTAGCATAGTGTATCTTTCCCCATCCTTTTACTTTTTAACCCATTTGGTGGTGGTGGTGGTGGTGGTGTTTTTCAGATTTTTATTTTATTATTTATTTGAGAGAGAGAGAGAGCACGAGTGAGGGGAGTGACAGAGGGAGAAGCAGACTCCCCACTGAGCCGGGGGCCTGATAACGGGGCTCATCCCAGGACCCTGAGATCATGACCTGAGCCGAAGGCAGACACTTAACTGACTGAGCCACCCAGGCACCCCTGAACTAATTATTTTTTATGATTCCATTATTATCTCTTCATTGGATTATCAGCAAAATCCTATTTGGTTATTTCAGTAGTTGCTTTAAGGCTTATAGTATATATCATTAACTTATCCCAGCCTACCTTTAAATGATATTATACCACTTCAGGTATAAGAACCTGACATTAATATACTTCCATTTCTCTCCTGCTGGCCTTTAGAGATTATTGCCATTGTATATTTTACATATATATATATATATATCTTATAAAGCTCACAATATATTGTTATTGTTTTCGTTGAAACAATTATCTTTTAATGAGGTTTAAATAACAAGAAAAAAATCTTCTCTAATTAATATTTCCAGGGTTCTTTATTTCTTTATGTGAATCCATATTTCTATCTGGTATCATTTTCCTTCTGGATGATTTCCTCTAACATTTCTTCTGCTGATGAAAAACTCTTCCAGCTTTTATATGTCTGAAGGTCTTTATTTTGTCTTCATTTTTGAAAGATATTTTCACTGGGCATTCCAGGCTTTCAGGTTTGTATTTTTTTTTCTTTAAATACTTTAAAAATGTTAGTCCACCATCTTTTCACTTGTATTCCTTCTGAGAAGAAATCTGTCATCCTTATCTTTGCTCCTCTGAATATAATGTATCTTTTCCCTCCCTAGTTTGCTTTTAAGATTTTCCTCTTTATCACTGGCTCTGAGCAATTTGATTACCATGTGTTTCTTCATATTTCTTGAGCTTTATTTCAGTGAACTTCTTGGATCTGTGGGTGGACAGTTTTTCAACCATTATTTCTTCAATTTTTTTTTTTTTAACTCTCTCCATCCTTCCCCAGGACTTGAATTACAAGTGTATCAGAACACTCAAACTTTTCCCACAGTTAACTGCTGGTTTTTCATATTCATTAAAAATTCTTTCTTCTCTTTTCATTTTAAATTGTTTCTACTGCTGTATCTTCTAGTTCACTAATATTCTGCAATATCTAATCTGTTGTTAATGCCATCCACTGCATCTTCCACTGAAAACAGTATAGTTTTCATCTCTAGAAGTTAGATTTGTGTTTTATATTTTCTATGTCTATACTTAACTTTTTAAATATATGAAATAGAATTATAATACTCTTTTAATGTTCTTGTCTGTTAATTCTAATACCTGTGTCATTTACAGGTTGATTCCAATTAATTGCTTATTCCTCTCATTATGGATTGCTGTTTTCCTGCTTCAGTGCATGCCTTCTAATATAATCTTTCACCAAATGGATGCCGGACATTGCAAATTTCACTTTGTTGGGTGCTAAGCTTTTTTGTATTTTTATAAATATTCTCAGACTTTGTTATAGGAGAAAGTATAGTTACGTGGAAACAGTCTGATCCTTTTGGGTCTTGCGTTTATGATTTGTTAGGGGGGTATGGAACAGTGCTCAGTGTAGGGTTAATTATTCCCCACTACTGAAGCAAGACCTATCTGAGTAGTCTACCCCACTGCTTCACAAATTATGAGTTTTTTCAGTCTAGCCAGTGAGAACAGGCACTATTTCCTGCTCTATGTGAACACAGGGCACTGTTTCTTTCCCTGGCCTTAGGTAGTTTCTTCACATGTATTTACTGATCAATACTCCGCCAAACACTAGGGGAACCCTTTGCAGATCTCAGGGATTCTCTTTCTATGCAGCACTCTTCATTCTGATATTCTGTCTGTGAACTCTAGTTGCTTTGGTCCCCCTTGACTCTCAGTTTCATCTCCTCAACTCAGAGAGTCAGTTGGCCTGCATCTAGGTTCCCTCCCATATCACTGCAGATGGAAATTTTCTCAAGACAAAGAGCTGAAGCAATCATAGGTCTGGCCTCATTTGTTTCCCCCCTCTCAGGGATCATTGTCCTTTACCATCAGGTGACTAGTGTCTTTGAAAGCTGTGGTTTCTCTGTTTTGTTTTGTTTTGTTTTTTTCCCTTAAGTTTCCTTAGTTTTTTTCAGGCAGAGGGATAAATTTGGTCCTGGTCTCTCCATCTTCACCATGAGCAAAAGTCAGAAAGAGTGATTCCTTAAGAAATCAAAATTTCTTCCTAAAGAAAACTGCCTTCTTTTATAAAACAGAACACCAAAATTAAAAAAAAAAAAAAAAAACTATAATGGTTTATCTAACATATTCCATAAAGCCTAAGTGTCCATCACTAAATTTTCTATATACATACAAGTCAGTGGCTAATCATCGTACAGTTAAGGACACACATTCTTATGTCAAATCATCTGGGTTTAAGTTCTGAAGACTGTGACAAGGTAAATATATTTAACACTACTGAGCTGTACACTTAGAAATGGTTAAGGTAACAAATTTTATGGTAAGCATTTTTTTTACTAGAATAAAAAAATTATCTGGTTTAAATACCATTACCTTCATTTATTAGCCTGTTTCCCTCATCAAATGGAAAACTGAGCTTCAGCGCCCCATCCTTAAAACTGGAGAGAAGTAGAATACCTTTCTCTTAAGGCTGTTTGGATTATGATTTAAGCCATGTGTCGTAATTAGCAAAGTACCTACAATAGCGTAGAGGCTCAGTAAATTATTCATCATTATCATTCATCTCCTCCATCTTTTCCTCTACTTCCTCCTCCTACACTTGCCTTTGAGACGTACATACACAAATTGAAGCCATAAAGTGAGGAATAAACACAGAACTGGGTTTTCATTCTGGTACTTCCTAGCCATGACTAGATGAGCTGGGTAATTATTTAACTTTTTTAAAATCTCAGAGTTCTTACCTGTAAAATAGAGACAAGGACTACCTTAAATGGATATAAATTGCTTAGCACAAAGACTGGCATTAAAGGATCATTTAATTTGTAAACTATTATCAAGTCACTTCACTGTCCTCTTAAATGCACAGTTCTCAAGAGAGATAACAAGAATGGAGTCCAAAACCAGAATCCAAACTAACAAAGACAATACAGTGAAGCCAGGATATGAGATGATAAAGCCTGCTAGTATGAAACTTTTAAAAATCAAAACTAAATAATGGTATCAGGTATTATACCATACATTTTCCATATTCTTTAAAAATATTTTTAAGTTTATACTTGGGTTTTAAGAAATCAAGAATGAGGAAGCTGTAGTATGAGAACTTTTGGGTAGTTTCTTTCAATTTGAAATTCAATGTAGGATTTCCATTGGATTAATGAATTGTATTTAAATGGACCGAGTAGCCACAGCACAAACTTGGCTTTGCAAAGTTACTGCTCCCACTCCTTTTTCAGCACCAAAAAAGTCAACTTTTTAAGTCACAGTTCAGATATGTCACTTTTGATAACTTAAAACAATAACTACTGTAGTTCTGGTGACATGTGATAAAAGCTCAATTATTTGCATGGATGGAATCCTACTGGGAGAGTTATTAAACAGTCATCTTTTCTCCATCCCACACACAAAGGGATTTTCTAAGGGAAGATAATGTTTACTTCCACTGATAAAGGATCTGAATAATGATTTTCTGAATCTTTATAATTGAGATAAAACATGATTCACAGATTTTAACTGGTAAAGTTAAAAAAGCTACCCAGGAACATATAGTTATCAAGTCCACGTCATTATCATCTTCTACATAAGACCTATGTTTCTATGTTAACTATGCCTAAATATCAGTATTTATGAGATGATCTCAGTAATATAAAAAAAATCATCGGGGCGCCTGGGTGGCTCAGTCGGTTAAGCATCTGCCTTCGGCTCAGGTCATGATCCCGGAGTACTGGGATCGAGCCCCACGTCGGGCTCCCTGCTCAGCAGAGAGCCTGCTTCTCCCTCTCCCTCTACCTGCTGCTCTGCATGTTTGTGCTCTCTCTCTCTGTCAAATAAATAAATAAAATCTTAAAAAAAAAAATCACTGAAGTTAAGATAATGTACTGAAACTATATTATGTAATTTATATACCCTAACACTTAATAAAACAAAGGGGGATCCATGAAGAAAAAAAAAACTTTTAAAAAGCAGCCCATTCTCACATATTAAAAAAATTCCTCAAGAACTGAAAACAAGTAAGAAAAGGATATAACCAGTGTGCTGGATTAAGCTTATACAGGCTCACAAGCACCAGATCTCTTCCCAAATCAGCATTCATTGACATTATGTTGGTAACTTGAAATCCGCCGGGGGGGGGGGGGGGGGAGGGGGGCGCATGGAGGGGGGGCTATTTATACCACTGAAATTAGAAAAGGCTACAAATCAGAGGATTTTTTTTCTTGTTTTCAAGAGAGCCAGTGCACTAATACAACACTGGGCACAACCTAATGGTATAATCTCTCAAACAGGCAGCCAAGGAAATAAACAGAATATTCTAATGAGAAAGTGGGAAAGCATAGCACACTGGACTCCTGATGCTGCTCCTAATGTTCAAAGGTCATACAATTCACTTTTTTTAAAATCTCAGAAGAAAGCCCTGGAATTCTCAAAAAGGTTGAATATGATCATGACTCCATGACTGGAGAAAAGTGGGTAAAACACAAAATAGTCAGCCCCTCAAACTTTGGCTCAGAGAAAAGGGAAAAAGAAATTACCCACATTATATCAGAGCAAAAAGAACAACAGGGCAGGGAAAAGCGACACAACCATAAACACTGTCAAAATATGCTAAAGCAAAAACAAAGAAACAAAACAAAACAAAAAGGCAAAACAGATAAGAATCCAATTAAGAAGGAAACAAAAAACATTTGGAGAAAATCCTGTACAAAGTGGAATCAATCTTAGATAATATTAAGGAAACCTTGTTAATATTCTTCAATACAACAGCTTTGTAGGTATATAAAAGAAAACTCTGAATTTTTGAAGCTATGTTTTAAATATTTAGGGGTAAAGTGAACATGCATAATTTTCATTGAAGTGATTCCAAGCAGGACAAAAAGAGAAAGAACGCAAATTGTTAAATCAGTTTCCACTTCTGGCTGTAATGGAGAAAAGGGACTGAATTTAACCTACCACCATCATAAACAATTAGAAAACTGAACATAAGAATATAAGCAAATGAGGTGAGATCTACAATTGGCCCAACTCACTAACTACAAGCAGTTTCCAGGCCAATATGCAGGGTGGAAGAACCCAAGCAGCCTGAGGATCTCAATGAATTGAGGAGCCAGAAACCTGCGTTCAGGGAGGCTGGGCATTCGGAATTTGTGGGTCAAGTGCCAGGAAAAGCTAAACAGAGAAGGAGCCATGAGACCTAAAAAGGGGTCCCCTTAAGTGTTTGGCTGAGTACTAATCTGAACATGTGAGAGAATAAACTATCACAGGCCAGAAAAATTAACCACACACAAAAAACATCAGCAGAACAATCTTCAAAAGCCAATAAAGGCAATCACCAAACCAATCCTACAAGAAATATTGAAAGGGGTCCTCTAAGCAAAGAGAGCCCAAAGTAACACAGACCAGAAAGGAACAGAGAAAATATACAGTAACAGTCACCTTTCAGGGAATACAATGGCACTAATTCATATCTTTCGATAGTTACCCTGAATGTAAATGGGCTAAATGCCCCAATCAAAAGTCACAAGGTATCATACTGGATAAAAAAGCAAGACCCATCGATATGCTGTCTGCAAGAAACTCATTTTAGATCCAAAGACACCTCCAGATTGAAAGCGGGGTGGGAGCAGGGGGTGGAAAGCCATTTATCATGCTAATGGACATCAAAAGAAAGCTGGGGTGGCAAGCCTTCTATCAGACAAATTAGATTTTAAACCAAAGACTATAATAAGAGATGAGGAAGGACGCTACGTCATAATTAAAGGGTCTATCCAACAAGAAGATCTAAAAATTGTAAATATTTATGTCCCTAACATGGGAGCAGCCAATTATATAAGCCAATTAATAACAAAATCAAAGAAACACATTGACATAATATAGTAATAGTAGTGGACTTTATTTATTTATTTATTTTAAAGATTTTATTTATTTTTTTGAGAGAGAGAGAATGAGAGACAGAGAGCATGAGAGGGAAGAGGGCAGAGGGGGAAGCAGACCCCCTGCTGAGCAGGGAGCCCAATGTGGGACTCAATCCCAGGACTCAAGGATCATGACCTGAGCCGAAGGCAGTCGGCTTAACCAACTGAGCCACCCAGGTGCCCAAAGATCTTTTTTTTTTTTAAAGATTTTATTTATTTGTCAGAGAGAAAGAGACAGAGAGCACAAGCAGGGAGAGCGACAGAGGCAGAGGGAGAAGCAGGCTTCCCGCTGAGCGGGGAGCCCAATGCGGGACTCGATCCCAGGACCCTGGGATCATGACCTGAGCTGAAGGCAGACGCTTAGCTGACTGAGCCACCCAGGCATCCCAGTAGGGGACTTTAACACCCACCTCACTGCAATGGACAGATCATCTAAGCAAAAGATCAACAAGGAAATAAGGGCTTTGAATGACACACTGGACCAGATGGACGTCACAGATATATTCAGAACATTCCATCCTAAAGCAACAGAATACACATTCTTCTCTAGTGCCCATGGAACATTCTCCAGAACAGATCACATCCTGCATCACAAATCAGGTCTCAACTGGTACCAAAAGACTGGGATCATTCCCTGCATATCTTTGGACCATAGTGCTTTGAAACTGGAACTCAATCACAAGAAGAAAGTTGGAAAGAAATTGAAAACATGGAGGCTAAAGAGCATCCCACTAAAGAATGAATGGGTCAACCAGGAAATTAAAGAAGAATTTTAAAAATTCATGGAATCAAATGAAAACACAACTGTTCAAAATCTGTGGGATGCAGCAAAGGCAGCCCTAAGAGGGACAGATACAGCATTAAAAGCATTTCTCAAGAAACAAGAAAGGTCTCAAATATACGACCTAACCCTACACCTAACGGAGCTGGAGAAAGAAGAGCAAATAAAGCCTAAACCCAGCAAGAGAAGAGAAATGGCAAAGACTAGAGCAAAAATCAATCAAACAGAAACCAAAAGAATAGTAGAGCATATCAAAAAAACTAGCACCTGGTTCTTTGAAAGAATTAATAAGATTAATAAACCCCTGACCAGACTTATCTAAAAGAAAAGAGAAAGGACCCAAATAAATAAAATCATGAATGAAAGAGGAGAGATCACAACCAACACCGAAGAAATACAATTATAAGAACATATTATGAGCAACTATATGCCAACAAATTAGACAATGTGGAAGAAATGGATGCATTCCTAGAGACATATAAACTACCAAAAGTGAACCAGGAAGAATAGAAAACCTGAACAGACCCATAACCAGCAAGGAAATTGGAGCACTAATCAAAAATCTCCCAACAAACAAGAGCCCAGGGCCAGATGGCTTCCTAGGGGAATTCTACCAAATATTTAAAGAATTAATACCTATTATTCTGGAACTGTTCCAAAATATAGAAATGGAAGGAAAACTTCCAAACTCTATGAGGCCAGCATTACCTTGATCCCAAAACAAGACAAAGACCCCACCAAAAAGGAGAACTACAAACCAATATCCCTGATAAACATGGATACAAAAATTCTCACCAAGATACTAGCCAATAGGATCCAACAGTACATTAAAAGGATTATTCACCACAACCAAGTGGGATTTATTCCTGGGCTTCAAGGTTGGTTCAACATCCGCAAATCAATCAATGTGATACACCACATTGATAAGAGAAAGGACAAGAACTGTATGATCCTCTCAACAGATGCAGAAAAAGCATATGACAAAGCACAGCATCCTTTCATAAGATTAAAACTCTTCAGAGTGGGGCGCCTGGGTGGCTCAGTTGGTTAAGCGACTGCTTTCGGCTCAGGTCATGATCCTGGAGTCCTGGGATTGAGTCCCGCATCGGGCTCCCTGCTCAGCAGGGGGTCTGCTTCTCCCTCTGACCCTCTTCCCTCTCGCGCTGTCTCTCATTCTCTCTCTCAAATAAATAAATAAAAAATCTTTATTAAAAAAAAAAAAAACTCTTCACAGTGTAGGGATAGAGGGTACATACTTCAATATCATAAAAGCCATCTATGAAAAACCCATAGCAAATATCATTCTCAATGGGGAAAAACTGAGAGCTTTTTCCCTAAGGTCAAGAACACAGCACGGATGTCCACTATCACCACTGCTGTTCAACACAGTACTAGAAGTCCTAGCCTCAGCAATCAGACAACCAAAAGAAGTAACAGGCATCCGAATTGGCAAAGAAGTCGTTAAACTCTCACTCTTTGCAGATGATATGATATTTTATGTGGAAAACCCAAAGACTCCACCCCAAAACTGCTAGAACTCATAGAGGAATTCAGCAAAGTGGCAGGAAATAAAACCAATGTACAGAAACCAGCTGCATTTCTATACACCAACAATGAGACAGAAGAAAGAGAGAAATTAAGAAGGTGGAGCAACTGGGTGGCTCAGTTACTAAGCATCTGCCTTCAGCTCAGGTCATGATCCCAGGGTCCTGGAATTGAGTCCCACATCAGGCTCCCTGCTCGGCGGGAAGCCTACTTCTCCCTCTCCCACTCCCCCTGGTTGTGTTCCTGCTCTCGCTTTCTCTGTCTCTGTCAAGTAAATAAATAAAATCTTTAAAAAAAGAAAAAGAAATTAAGGAGTCGATCCCATTTACAATTGCACCCAAACCCATAAGATACCTAGGAATAAATCTAACCAAAGAGGCAAAAGATCTGACTCAGAAAACTATAGAATATTCATGAAACTGAGGAAGACACAAAGAAATGGAAAAATATCCCATGCTCACAGATTGGAAGAACAAATATTGTGAAGATGTCAATGCTACCTAGAACAATCCACACATTCAATGTAATCCTTATCAAAATACCATCAACTTTTTTCAAAGAAATGGAACAAATAATCCTAAAATTTGTATGGAATCAGGAAAGACCCCAAATAGCCAAAGGAATGTTGAAAAGAAAACCAAAGCTGGTGGCATCACAATCCTAGACTTCAAGCTCTATTACAAAGCTGTAATCATCAGGATAGTATGGTACTGGCAAAAAAACAGACACACAGATCAATGGAACTAATAGAGAACTCAGAAATGGACCCTCAACTCTACAGTCAACTAATCTTCGACAAAGCAGGAAAGAATATCCAAAGGAAAAAAGACAGTCTCTTCAACAAATGGTGTTGGGAAAATTCGACAGCCACATGCCAAAGAATGAAACTGGACCATTTCCTTACACCACACACAAAAATAAGATTCAAAATGAATGAAAGACCTAAATGTGTGACAGAAATCCATCAAAATCCTTGAGGAGAACAAAGGCAGCAATCTCTGTGACCTTGGCTGCAGCAACTTTTTGCTAGACACATCTCCAAAGGCAAGGGAAACAAAGGCAAAAAATGAACTACTGGGACTTCATCAGGATAAAAAGGTTTTTGCACAGCAAAGAAAACAGTCAACAAAACCAAAAGACGACCGACAGAATGGGAGAAGATATTTGCAAATGACATATCAGATAAAGGGCTAGTATCCAAAATCTATAAAAAAAAATTATCAAACTCAATACCCAAACAACAAATAATCCAATCAAAAAATGGGCAGAAGAACAGACATTTCCCCAAAGACGACATATGAATAGCCAACACACACATGAAAAAATGCTCAACATCACTCGTCATCAGGGAAATACAAATCAAAACCACAATGAGATACCACTTCACACCAGTCAGAATGGCTAAAATCACATCAGGAAATGACAGATGTTGGTGAGGATGCGGAGAAAGGGGAACCCTCCTACACTGTTGGTGGGAATGCAAGCTGGTGCAGCCATTCTGGAAAACAGTATGAGGTTCCTCAAAAAATTGAAAATAGAGCTACCCTACGACCCAGCAAGTGCATTACTGGGTATTTACCCCAAAGATACAAATGTAGGGATCTGAAGGGGCACGTGCACCCCAATGTTTATAGCAGCAAAGTCCAAAATAGCCAAACTATGGAAAGAGCCCAGATGTCCACTGACAGATGAATGGATAAAGATGTGGTACATATATACAATGGAATATTATGCCACCATCAAAAAAGGAAATCTTGCCATTTGCAATGACGTGGATGGAACTAGAGGGTATTATGCTAAGTGAAGTAAGTCAATCAGAGAAAAACAATTATCATATGATCTCACTCATATGTAGAATTTAAGAAACAAGGCAGAGGATCATAGAGGAAGAGAAGAAAAAATGAAACAAGACAAAACCATGGAGGGAGACAAATCGTAAGAGTCTCTTAATCTCAGGAAACAAACTGAGGGTTGCTAGAGGGGAGACGGGTGGGGGGAGGGGGGGCTGAGCGCTGGACATTGGGGAGGGTATATGTTGTAATGAGCGCTGTGTGCTGTGTAAGACTGATGAATCACAGACCTGTACCCCTAAAACAAATAATACATCATAGGTTAATAATAAAAATAAATGAATGGATGAATGAATGCCAATAAAGGGCTGAGAAGTGTTCATATTCCCACCATCCAGGGAAGAAAGACCTGTAATATATGGAGCATTGGGTAGAGCCCTCAGAAAAACATCACCTTATTCACGGGGTGAAATTAGCCAAACACGCTAACAAAGCTTAAAGGTAACATTCCAAAGGATTAAAGTGATTCCAAGTAGTTTAACTATACAACAAAAAAGTCAGACAGTATTAAAGGAGAGACAAAATCAAACATGCAAAAAAGTAATAATCAAAATGATCTACATCCAATCAAAAATTACCATGCATGTTAAAAAATCAGGAAAATATAAATTTATTTTTCTGCATAACTGGGGAAAAAATCAGACATTAGAAACAGAAACTACAGAAATGATGGAATTAGCATACAAAGAGGTTAAAACAGCTTTTGTAAATATGTTCCCTATGTTAAGGAGCATAAAAAACAAACATGAGGAGGAGGAAAAAGTAAAAGATTTAACTATAAATATACAGAACCAAGAAACTCAACAAATCTTAAGCAGAATAAAATATAAAAGAAACCACAGAGGCAAATCATAGACTAATGGCTGAAAACTAGGGGCAAAAAAAAACCCCAAAGAGCTAGAGAAAAAGACACATTACATACAGACAAACAAAGTTATAAATGACAGTGTTATTGTACATAAGTCAGAAGATAAAGCAGCAACATGTTTAAAGTACTTTAAGAAAAAAAATTCTCAACCTAAGATTCTATACCCAGTGAAAGTATCTCTCACAAATGAGGTGAAGTGGGGAAAAGGTGAAATGATCCCTTTTTCAGACATCGAAACTGACAAAATCATCACTAGTAGACCTGCATTACAAGAAATGTTAAAGGAAGCTTTCAGGCAGAAGGAATGATACCAGATGGAAATCTGTATTGACACAAAGAATAGTGCCAGAAATAATGAATATATGAGAAAAAAGAATTTTTCTTTTTTAATCCTTTTAAAAGTTAAATGACTGTTTTAAAAAACACAATGTACTGTGACATTTATGACATATAGAATTAAAATGTAGGACAACAGCACTGTGGAGAACAGAAATGGAACTGTGTATTATTTGAAGGCATACATGATAAGTTATTGATATATATTGTACAACCTAGGAACACCTCTAAAAAATAGAGCAAACAAATATAACACATAAGCCAACAGCAGAGATAAATAAAATCTGTTTTAAATAAATTAATCCCAAAGAATGCAGGAAAAGGTGGAGGGGGGAATAACAGAAAACAAACAGTATGATGGTTGTTTTAAGCTCAACCATATCAATAAATACATTAAGAGTAAATGACCTAGGGGTGCCTGGGTGGCTCAGTCGGTTAAGCATCTGCCTTCAGCTCAGATCATGGTCCTACAATCCTGGGACAGAGCCCCATCAGGCTCCCTGCTCAGCAGGGAGTCTGCCTCTCCCTCTCCCTCTGCTCCGCCCCCTACTCATGCTCTCTCACTCCCTCTCTCTTTCAAATAAATAAATAAATAAAGTCTTTTAAAAAAAAAAGTAAATGACCTAAACATAACAAATAAATGGGAGAAAGTCATTTTCTTATTTTGAATAAAAAAAGAACAGGTAAATACAGGCTGTACAAAACACGTTTTAAACACAAAAATAAAGATGAGTTAAAGTAAAAAGGATGGGAAAAGTTATTCCATACCAACAATCCAAAGAAAGCTAGAGTAGCTAAGGTATTATCAAAGTAAACTTCAAAACAAAAAAAATTATGAGGGGTAAAAAAGGACACTTCCCAATTCATCAAAAGGACATAACTATCCTAAATGTGTACCACATAACAGATCTTCGAAGCACATGAAGAAAAAATTGACAGAACTGAAAGAAGTTATAATTATAGTTGGAAATCATAACAGTCCTCACTGAACAAGTAGGCAAAAAATAAAAATACAGAAAACTTGAACTATCAAACAACTTGATCCAATTAACATTCACAAAACATTCCACCCAACAACAGAATATTCTTTTCAAGGACACATGGAATAGTCACCAAGACAGACTTAATTCTAGGCCATAAAGCATGTTTCTATAAATTTTAAAAGGCTGAAATCATACAGTATATTTTCTGACTATAATGCAATTAAATCAGTAACAGATGTGTGGTAAAATCCCCAAATATTAGGAACTTAACACACTTCTAATTAGCCCACGGGTCAAAGTAGAAATCAAAAGGGATATCACAAAGTATTTTCAATTGACTGCAAGGAGCACAAGGGAACTTTATAGGTTGATGTAAATGTTTTTTGTTATGATAGTAGTTATATGGGTATATACATTTCTCAAAATTAATTGCTGAAGTTTACTGCATAGAAATTATACCTCAATAAAGCTAATCCAAAATTTTTAAAGAAAAATGTTGACTCACACTGGTAGGTAGGTATATGGCTATCTGGCCTTTCTTTTACCTTTCCCTAAGTTATAAAATTTTCAAAAACAAAAATCCAGAATCAAAAACAAAGACAACTCAAATATTACAACTTGTCCTCTTTAAGGAAAATTAATGAAATCAACATTCTACTCACCTCCAAGAAACTACTAAGCAACCTGTAATGACTCATTATTCAAAAATAACCATATTTTTGTTAATAAGACATAAGTAGTAAGAAATGGAGGAAACAAAAAGATTAAATGACAACTAGTGATCATAGGTACCAAAAGAACATTGGGGGAAGTCAAACATCAAGAGAAAATATCAGTTAAGAAAGTAGAAACTACACCATTTCCAAGAACTTCTTAGCAGTACTGAAGTTCCAACTCAACATTTAAGCTAAAAAGCTAAAAGAAAATCTGGGAGCCTACTACTTACCATGTGTTCAAATAACAAGTTCATTCATTAACTATTACCACAGAGACTGGAAATTTGTGTTTGTGGATGTTTCAGTCTTGACACACAGAAAGTTGCTATTCAAAGTGTGTTTTGGGGACTGGCTGTATGGGTATCTCCTGGGGAATTGTTAGCAATGCAAAATCTTGCACTCCCCTTTGCAATCCCCCAAGCAACTCAGGGTCTACCCAGACCTACATGATTCCCAGTGATCTGTACTTTCAGAAGTACATCCAACTTTCAGAAGCCCTGCAACTTTTCTGTATACAGAAATTCCCTGACCTCTACCAGCAGCTGTATCTTTCTTTTTCTACCTGCTGGCTTCAATCTAAGCATTTAATAGTGTATTAATAGGGCTAGTTACCACTGGTGCTACCACTTAGGCAAGTGGTACTTGCTATCACAGGTAAAGTACTGATTAGAAAAAGTCCCCAATTAATGTAAAACAGAGGTAAGCAAATTAACCCAAAAGCCAATTGCAGCCGGCCACCTGTTTTTGCAACACAATTATATGCTCATTCATTTATGTATTTTCTGTCACTGCTTTCATACTACAACAGCAGAGTTGAATAGGCAAAACATTACAAAACAGGCATCAAATCTGTAGAAAGTCACTTTAGCACTTACTGACTAGTTATAAACCATCTTTTTTTCCTCTACAACATGAGTTCTAACATGAGATCCAGGTGCCTCTGCAGAGGATTCATGAGCCCCTTGATTTTGCATGCAAAATTCTAAGAATATTATTTTCTCTGTCTCTGTTTAGCTGGTACTTTGATTCTGATTTTCTTATTTAAATCTTTTATTCATCTACTTGTAATTCTATCTTTTTTTAAAACTTACTACACTACCCAGGACTAACAAACCATGCTAAATAACAGTAGAGCATTTTTACTTTGCTCCTGATTTTTACAAGAGTATCTTTAATTTTATCATATAATATATTCATAATATGATGCTAAGGTTGTTTCTTCCCATTCCTATTTTAGAAATCTCGTATTTTAAAATTCACATGAAAATCTGGCTAAAAGGGGCGCCTGGGTGGCTCAGTCGTTAAGCGTCTGCCTTCAGCTCAGGTCATGATCCCAGGGTCCTGGGATCGAGCCCCACATCGGGATCCCTGCTCAGCAGGAAGCCTGCGTCTCCCTCTCCCACTCCCCCTGCTTGTGTTCCCTCTCTCGCTGTGTCTCTCTCTGTCAAATAAATAAATAAAATCTTTAAAAAAAAAAAATCTAGGGAAAAGACATTTGTTTAAAAAAAAAAAGCTTCACATGTCATATCTTTAAGCGTTAAACATCCAAAACTACATATGCCTATTTTCAAAATGTATTCTGTTTTAAGTATACACTGATAGCTCACTACATACAAAAAATATCTTGATTAAACTTCTTAAGTATTAATTAAATAATGTTTAAAACTGGATCTAATAAGAAATAAAATTTATTGAGCACTTGCAATCTGCCAGGCTCTGCAGTGTTCTACATTTTTTTTTATTTAACCCAACCAAAAGACATATATAAAGTAAGAACTATTAGCCCATTTTAAAGAAAACTGAGGTTTGAGAGACACATAACAAGCCCAGAGTCACACAGCAAATAGAAGGCAGTGCCAAGAAGATAATTCTGGTTTCAATTACTTTATGATTTTCTACAATAATTCTATTACCCTCATCATAAACAAGGCAAGACACCATTCACATTCACATTTCTGAGGTAATTATAAAAAACTGAAGAGAGGGGTGCCTAGGCTGGCTCAGTCGTAGAGCATATGACTTGATCTCAGAGTTGTGGATTCGAGCCCTATTTGCATGCAGAGATTACCTCGAAATAAAATCTTCCAAAAAAAACAAAAAACAAAACTGAGGAGGAAGAAGAAAATGTCAAAATACAGCACATGGCAGGGACCTTTCAAAACCTAAACTGACATCTACTTCTAAGATGCAGAAAATCACGTAATAAAATACCAAATAAGAACATACCTTTTAAAGACCCAGGAAATATATATGCATACCCTTGATTTCCACAGCTAGTGAATGAAATTGGCACAGTTTACTCCATGGGAGCCCATGCCAATCTCCAACCCTCTGCACTACTTAGCTCAGTCAGATATCACAAAATTGCCTATTCCCACATACAGAGTATGGACCTACTCAACTGAGATTTGTTCCTATACTTTAGCAACTAGTCAAAAGCTCAAAACGTAGGGGCAGAATGCAGCTCTATCACCAAATCTCACTGATGCAGTTAAATATTCACCCATCTCCTCAAATCTATCTGAACAGAGCTTGGCCTCTGACCTACTCCCCTTTTTATCTGATCTCCCCTTGTTGCAGATCTTCCTGATTCCCTTCTTCTTAAGCTGCCTATTTGTCTACTCCAATTCCTAATCAAGTACAGGCAACCCTTGAACAGTGTGGATTAGGGACTGAACATGAACCTTATAAAGGACTACATTCCCCTACTCTACTCCCATAACTGTCTCACCACTATCCCCTTATTCTATCTGCCACATTAGTCTCCTACTGTCCCTCTGCCTAGAACATCTTCTCCCAAAGCAAGGCTAGAAACCACACTTCATTCCTATATCTACTCAATTTCTTCAGAAACTGTCTTTGGTCACCCTATTTAAAAACACAGATCCCAGTCATTCTCATTCTAATATCCTGCTTTAGGTGCCTGGCTAGCTCAGTCAAAAGAGCATGCAACTCTTGATCTTGGGGTTATGAGTTCGAGCCCCATGCTGGGCATAGAGATCACTTAAATAAATATAACTTTAAAAAAATAATATCCTGCTTTATTTTTCTTCTTATTACTTCTTATTAACATATATCCCTCCACCACTAGAATAGAAATTCCATGAAAATAAGGACTTTATGGGGTGCCTGGGTGGCTCAGTCGGTTGGCTCTCTGCCTTCAGCTCAGGTCATTATCCCGGAGTACTGGGATCGAGCCCCACATTCGGCTCCCTACTCAGCGGGGAGACTGCTTCTCCCTCTCCTCCTCACTTGTGATCTCTCTCTCTCTCTCAAATAAAATCTTGAAAAAAAAAAGGACTCTATTTTGTTCAGTGATGTATCCTCAGTGCCTAGAACAGAGTGACACAGAAAATGGGTACTCAAGAAATATTTGCTTTAAGAATGAATGAATCCCAAAGGGATACATCACCCCAATGTTTATAGCAGCATTAATAATAATAGTCAAACTATGGAGAGAACCCAAGTGTCCATCGATTGATGAATGGATAAAGATGTGGTGTGTACATATACAATGGAATATTATTCAGTCATCAAAAAGAATGGAATCTTGCCATGTGCAATGACATGGATGGAGCTAAGAGTATATGATGCTAAGTGACAGAAGTCAGTCAGAGAAACACAAATACCATATGATCTCACTCATATATGGAATTTAAGAAAGCAAACAGATGAACATATGGGGAGAGGGGGAAGGATATAGGGAAACAAGCCATAAGTGACTCTGAATTATAGAGAACAAACTGAGGGATGATGGAGGGATGTGGGGGGGGGATGGGCTAGATGACTGATGGGTATTATGGAACACATATATTCTGATGAGCAATGGGTGTTACTTGTAATTGATGAATCACTGAAGTCTATTCCAGAAACCAATATTATACAGTATGTTAACTAACAAAATTTGAATTAAAAAAAAAGAATGAATCCACTCAATGTTTCATGGAAATTCCCATTTTCATTCATATTTATAAAGAAAGCAGCCTATACCTTGCTGATAAGAGAAGTACAAAGCAATCATGAGAAAATATGTGGGTTAATGACACTTACCAAGAAGTACCAGAATTTCTACCAGACCTAGCATTTGCAAAATGCAATTGGTTAAAAATAAAATTATTATAGGTTTATTCACCAGGTAATTTTTTTAAAAATCTTCTACTGATGCTATAACTGCATTTCAGATGCTTGTCTCTGTAATTACCTATGCAGTTTTTATCACCATTTTGCATGCCTTTCTGGACAATTATAACTCTCATATTCCTGCTGCAATTAAGTTTTTCAATTACCATGGCAGGTCAACATATCTTACTTCATGTTATAACAGTTTAGCAAGCATTTTCTTTATTTATAAGCAGAACTTCACGACTTAGAATCCCAGCTTTGCCACTTACTTAATTTAGGGATCTTGGAAAAGTTACTTAACCTCTCTGTGCCTCAGTTTCCCCATCTGTAAACAAGTGAAATAGCAGTATCTGTACCTGAGGTGTTATTATGTGGATTAAAACAATATAGGTAAAGGGCTCAGAATAGTGTACAGCACATAATAGGTAAAAATTCAGTAAATTATGGCTAAATTATTATCTAATTTAACTCATAACTGTAAAGAACAAGGATAATTAATCTTAAAATGAGGTACAGAGAGGTTAAGTGACCCAGCTAAGACTACAAAGCCTCCCTCTAGCTCTAACATTCTGTGATTCTAAATTCAGTCCAAAATGAAAATGGGTTTTTAAAAGTTTCACCTTGGGGGGCGCCTGGGTGGCTCAGTCATTAAGCATCTGCCTTCGGCTCGGGTCATGATCCCAGGATCCTGGGATCGAGCCCCACATCGGGCTCCCTGCTCCGCGGGAAGCCTGCTTCTCCCTCTCCCACTCCCCCTGCTTGTGTTCCCTCTCTTGCTGTGTCTCTCTCTGTCAAATAAATAAATAAAATTTAAAATAAAATAAAATAAAATAAAAGTTTCACCTTGGGGCACCTGGGTGGCTCAGCTGGTTTTGGCTCAGGTCATGATCTCATGGTCGTGTGATCAGGCCCCTGCGTAGGACTCCGTGCTCAGCAGGGAGTATGCTTAAAGATTTTCTCCCTCTGCCCCTCCATCTACTCGTGTGCATACACTCTCTCAAATAAAATAAATAAATCTTTTTTTAAAAAAAGTTTCATCTTGGGCGCCTGGGTGGCTCAGTTGGTTAAGCGACTGCCTTCGGCTCAGGTCATGATCCTGGAGTCCCGGGATCGAGTCCCGCATCGGGCTCCCTGCTCGGCGGGGAGTCTGCTTCTCGCTCTGACCCTCCCTCCTCTCATGTGCTCTCTCTATCTCATTCTCTCTCTCAAATAAATAAATAAATAAAAATCTTTAAAAAAAAAAAAGTTTCATCTTAACATAAAGTTAACGAGTTAACAATAAAGTTTATAATTATTGAGTATAATCAAATAAGCATGAAGACACTCTACATTTCCCCTTGGGGTCTAACTTTGCAGTGAATGACAACTGCTCAATGCTTTAAAAATAACATTTTTTAGGGGCACCTAGCTAACTCAGTCAAAAGAGCATGCAACTCTTATGCTGAGCGAAATAAGTCAAACAGAGAAAGACATGTATCATATGACCTCACTGATATGAGGAATTCTTAATCTCAGGAAACAAACTGAAGGTTGCTGGAGTGGGGGGTGGGGTGGGAGGAATGGGGTGACTGGGTGATAGACACCGGGGAGGGTATGTGCTCTGGTAAGCACTGTGTATTGTGCAAGACTGTTGAATCTCAGATCTGTACCTCTGAAACCAATAATGCAATATATGTTAAGACAAAAAAAAAAGGGGCGCCTGGGTGGCTCAGTTGGTTAAGCGACTGCCTTCGGCTCAGGTCATGATCCTGGAGTCCCAGGATCGAGTCCCGCATCGGGCTCCCTGCTCGGCAGGGAGCCTGCTTCTCCCTCTGACCCTTCCCCCTCTCATGTGCTCTCTGTCTCTCTCATTCTCTCTGTCTCAAATAAATAAATAAAATCTTTAAAAAAAAAAAAAAAGAAGATAGCA